>NC_064292.1:17030237-17114496 GCF_019186545.1 Solanum stenotomum | reverse complement strand
TTTTTTTTTTTTATATATGGAGGGTTCCATTTTTCTTAAAACCATGGGCAAGAGGAGACTTTCCTTGCACTTCTTGACTTGCCCTTATCTTTTCACCACACCCCCAACTTAGGCTTTTGGCCTAAGTTGGCTATTCAACTAACCACAACTTCGTGAAGATTATGGGTAATGGATAAAGAAAGGTTATAATTTCATCAAGTTTCTTCCAAAGAAAGGTAAGGCTCAAGGGGTGTTCAAAAGTGATTCACACACTCACATGGTATGTCACAAAAGAGGTATATGTCAAATTGGCTCACACTCTTAGAAGTTGCCTAAGATCATATTAAGAGATAGCATCACTTAATTGACCGGACCAACGGGGAAAATTCTAGGATCTATCATGCATGGTTCAAAGTAAGCTCATCACACTATGCATTGACACTACAATCAAACAAGACTCCACACTTTCGCTAATGTGCAATGATCATCACAAGAGACTCAATTCGATATTAGGCTAGTTATAACGAGATGCAAAGAGTTCACATATTGTCTATGCAACTTCATTTGGCCTCATCGTAATCGCACATTCATGTTCGTTCGATTGAGAGAGCTATTCAAGTCATCATTATTGATCGGAACCGAGACTTAAATTTTGCAAAAGAACAACCACATTCAACACACGAGAGGTGGCAAAAAATTTCGAACGGGTCAAAAAAATCATTTTGCAATTTAAAACAAAAGGAGCCCTAAGCTCAAACATCCACAGAAACAGTGTAAACACAATTTAAACACAAAGCCCAAATATAAACAAAACACAAGCATCAATAGCACACAAAGGTGGGCCTCACCCCACCATAAATAAAAATATTTTTCCTCAAATGCAAATAGCAGAATATCCAGACTTTAGAATAAAGAAAGACAGAGAGGGAGGTCGAAAAAAATCTTGTCTACACAGTCACTCCATCTGTCTGGGCATCAGTGCCCGATGTGTCCTGAAATTTGATAATGGCCCCCGGAGCTTCTTCAGAAGATTCAGCGGCATTTGACTTACTAAGATTGTCCAAGTCATGAGCCGCCAAAAAGGAGCAAATAGCTGTGAAGAATCCACGTCTCCATGAGGGAATAGTGGGGTCTCGAGGATTTGTTCTCTTGCTGGCACTAGGCTTCTTGCCCTCATTATCCGTTTTGGGAGGATTTGTTGCCTTTGTATTTTTCCTGAAATTTTTCACTCTTGTTTGTCGGGGTGGCATATCTCTTCCAGCTACTTTCGGTTTAGCCATTTTTGCAAAGCTTCGAGAAAAAGTTAGAAAGTATTCAAACAAAATCAAGGCAGTTCAATTGCAAAATCACTTCGATGAACCAGTTGGCGAAGCACCAACTACTTCGGCGGTTCGCCGAATGCAGTGCATAGAGAATACAAGGGTGCAGACAAAGGGCAAACCAGAAGTCTTTCGGTGAGTCGCCGAATGCTTTTGGTGATCAAAGGCTTCTCGCCGAAAGTTACAGAATTCAACATCATATTTGGCATTAAATTAAAGGCGAGATGGAGATTTAAGGTGAACCGCCCAGTGATTCAGCAAGCTCGAACCAGCTTGCCAAATGACCCAACGTGCTTGCTTTTGACCCAACTTTCCAAATTCAACCCTGCAACCCCTGAAAACAAAATCAAGGCATGCACAACTCAAATTAGGCTTAGACCCAGTGATAATCATGCACAACCCACGATTTTCATCCAATTTAAAGAGCAACCTTCAGGAATTAACTTATAAACTTAGTACGGGAGAAATTTGCGAACCTAACAGGCAGACAAATATTCTAATCCTACCAGAGAGACCCAACACACATTATCAAAGTAATGCTATTTCATTTGAGTACAACTTTCGAGGAATGGAACGAGGAGTTTGAAGTACTAACATTTTATGCCGATCAAATGGATATTGAGATGCTAGGAAGCAATATAATCCAACTCGTAGCACAATTCGACGCTAAAAATACTCTAGAAATGTAAAAATATAGGAGCCAGCGTGCGGGTGTGAGTTTGGGAAGACAAAAAGTAAGGGAAAGTGAATGAATTTGAAACTTTTAAACCTTTGGCTTGCAAAATCGTCTAGTCTTCACCTATTCAACGACATTAGTCTCAATCGCCGATCTATTTGACGTAATGGCAAGTAGTCATTTGCCTCGCCGATGTTTACAGAACCTCCATATTTTATGGGAGTCCAAATGACGGTCTCTGTCAGGATTGCCGACAAGGTCGGTGGTTCGCCAATAATTTCCTGTGCTCACCGAGTTTTACAGACTCTAATGTAAGATGGTCTTGAGTCTAGCGGCGGTGTAGCTCAGAGTCACCGAACTGTTCGGCGATTCGCTGATTAGACTTATTGCTCGCCAATCTGCACTTTTCGTTCACTCTTCACACTTCCATCTACACAATCAACACACTATTATTTTATCAAAGCAAAATAAATAAATAAATGGTTTTGGGTTGCCTCCCAAACAACGCCTTAGTTAACATCGCGACACGACGCAAGTCCACCTTCAAACCTCACTCTTGGGGTTAGCCATAGTATCACTAGGCAACCCCCTGTTTTGTTGCGGGTGGAGACCGGACAATGCATAACCCATGAGGTTCTCGAGCAGCTGGACAACTCTGGAATGAGACCAAATCTCTGCTTCATTCCTTCAATGTCTTCCTTCATTCCTTCCAGCTCTCTATCTTGCTCAGTCATCTTGTGGAGAATGATTGAGAGCATTCCCTCAAGGCGTTT
The DNA here is from genome assembly GCF_019186545.1 of Solanum stenotomum. Classification (NCBI taxonomy): domain Eukaryota; kingdom Viridiplantae; phylum Streptophyta; class Magnoliopsida; order Solanales; family Solanaceae; genus Solanum; species Solanum stenotomum. The sequence continues at coordinate 17,111,749 of NC_064292.1, read as the reverse complement.
AACCTCATTGTCCTTAAGACTTCTTCGCTCATGAGGAGGGATGTGTTTATCCTTCCTCTTACACTGGACTTTAATCTTCACCATCTTTTTGGCCAACGCATCCATCTGAGTCATTAGGGCGGCTAACATGAAGTCTTTTTCTACTTCTTGGTTCGTTTAAGCCATTTGATTAAGAAGTTGAGCTGCTATCACATATGGTTGTTTCGAAATGCCTCCCATAATGAGTTGGTCGACCAACCTCTTGTTTCCAGGACCAAGACTTCTGTAGAAATAGTCAACGAAGGCTATGTCGGGAATGTGATGATTTGGGCATTGATTAATCAGTTTATTAAACATTGCCCATGACTTGTGGATCCATTCACCTTCCAATTACTTGAAGGTGAGGATACGATCCTGGAACCTCATTACCTCTAATGGAGGAAACTCCATTAGCTCCCGAGTGCTGCTCGCCATACTCACTTCCTCTACTTCAATACAGACAAGAAAAACAAAACTACAACTTAAGTCAGTAAACTACAACTAAGAAGAACAAAAATTCTACTAATCTAAGAATTCTCAAATAACAACACTCTCTGGTAGCAGTGCCATTTTGATGTTTGCGTAATCAAGACACAACTTCCGATGCAAGTGTCTACGATTGTACAATAGTTTAGTAACCCAACCAAGGGTTGGGATCGTTCCCAAGAGAGTTGTTTTGAGAATTAATAGAAAAATAAAATTTAGTTCTAACTAGTCGTAGCTAAAGACATTTACGATTAAAAACATTGTAAATTAAAGGGGGACACAAGAGTGTCAATTAACAATGGGGTTTTCTCACTAGTAAGTAAAAACAACAAAATAAATAAGGATTTCTAAGTAATGAGAGAGGATCCTTGGGATGTGAAGGGGATATGGGTTAAGCTAGATTATTGGATACATGGTTTCGATAGAAGATTCATAGAATAATTGTGACTAGGCTAAACTTTACGGGGGATAAACTCTCTCTCGAGCAACTTACCTCGTTTCAAATGCGTTCCTCTGGATACCCACTTGCCACATGAAGACCAGCCTACGCCTTAACCCACTCACCCTCTTGAGCTGAGTGTGTGGGAATGAGACTAGGATTCACTCTCTCGAGTTGAACCTCATGTCGACCCAGTCCCATCGGCCATCAATTTAGTAGTCTAAGTTTTACGACCTCTCTGTCGAGCAAGACGAAAACACATAAAAAAACTTTTTGTAACTATAAATTCATTAAATTCATCCACAACTACTAAACGAAATCACAATTAAACTACGATTAAACTATCAGCAAGCAAGACCTAACAATTATCTTAACCCATATTCGCTAAATCACACCCCAAGAATTGGGGTTTCTAGCCACACATGTATAAGAGATAGAAATTTATACCAAATTGAGCGAAGATTTAAGTCTTGATACAAGCCAAAATTGAAGAATCCAAGAGACCCAAATCCGAATCTTGAAGATGAAACCCTTTGGATCTTCAAGTCTTCAAAACCCTCTCAAACTTAGAGCAAAAATATCAAAAAGTACTATTCTATATGAAAATTATAATAATTGTTCCACACTTAAAACTACAACTCTAACTAGTACTTATAGTTTTCACAGATTTGTGCTGCAGCGGATCATTCGGCGTCGTTAGTCGAAATAGCAGATCAACTCGACAATTCTCCTTTTGGTGTAGTTCATTGCCGTCCTGCATCAGCCTTTAACATCATCGTGCTCTGTGTCATTGGACGACATGGTACTACTTCGCGGAACTTTTCGGCGATGCGCCGACTGCTCCCTTTTTCCGCCAACTTGATCCTTTCCTCCAGGGCTCAGCACACTGGAACAAAAGGCGAAGTAAGACCCTTCGACGACTCGCCAAGTGGACTCGGCGATCCTCAGGCCTTCATTTCTTCGTTCTTTTCAGCCTTTTCGTTCCTTTTTGTGATGTAGTGTCCATGCTTTCCTTCAAACTTCAAATACCTGAAACTTAAGAGTTTTCATCAGATATTGAGATAAAATAAGCATTTGAGGACACAATTTCTATCAAAATATAGCCCTAAATGAGTCCAATTTGTGGGCTCATCAGAATCATGCCACTATAATATCAAAATAATACCACTTCTAACTTTAATTGTCATTTATTAGATAAAAAATATACGAAATTAATTTCAATATAATTCCAAAATCGTACCAACATGATATAACCAATATACTAAATTCAAATAAACTTTATGCAATTTTTTTAACCAAAAACATACAAAAAATGTATGCTCAAACAAAATCTAAATTCAAACAAATTTTATGTAATTTCAAAAAATGAATATCCATACCAAAAACGTCATAATTAAAAGTTTAAACTATTATACACAAATAAAATCTGAATATTTTTTTCATTATCTCTGTTCATAATTTTTTTTTTTACGTTTGGTTTGCATACCAATACAAATAAAAAATTGTAAAGAAGACTAACATGAAGGATCTCATCTACCACTATGCTTTATTAATACTGATAAGAAGTCGTCCATTACAAGAAAATGGAGATTATTGAATAAAAACGTATATGCATTAGATGAGAGTGACAACTAACACAGAAAATATTGAGAAGAGAGAGAAACATTCTAACAAGAAAAGAAAATTGTTTGAATGATTTTAACTGCTTTGAGCTAAACAAGAAAAACAAATATTCCTCTTTTTTTATGAATCTCCTATTTATATGCCCCTATTAATTATCATTAATTATTTCAAATCATTTACTACTAATATATCCGTTTTTACCTTATTTATTTTTCACACTAATTAATTTTTACTATTATTTTAAATCATTTTTTATTTTACTTAAATGTTAAAACATGCAATTTTTTATTGTTATAACTTGAAATATAAAGAATAATGTCATAACTTATAATTATTAGCCTTGTATATGTCAATTATAAAATTTACACATACTTAATTTACTCTATACCCACTTAATTTATTTTTTCTTTATTTTCTAGGGTTGTGCTTTTTTAAAAAGGAAAAAGTGTGGGGTCATGGATCTCTTTGGCCTTTTTAAAGCTTGGGGTATATTTGTGAATGTGGGGTCATGAGTTTATTTATTATTTTTAAAACATGGGAAAAAGATATAAGTTTACAAGAATATATTATAATCCCTTTACATTTTAAAAAATATTATTATTTGATGAAAATCGAGGCAAATATTTTCTGAATCTCTGTTTGTTTTCTGTTCCTACGTTTTTTCTTCTCCAAGTGCAAGAGTTTTCATCTTTCAAGAACATCTTCTATTCTTGAAAGACGAAACTAGTATAATCAACCATTTCACCCACCTCTTCCATTAACTTATTCAACCATTTCATCGTCCTAAACCCCTTTCAAATCTTTATTTGTTTTATTCAATCTTCTTCCCCAAGTTCAAAGCTTTCATCTTTGGTAAGTTGAATCTTCTGTAATAGTATTTTTTGGTAATTTTTAGCCGTATTTGGTTGTTTATTTTGTTATAGTAGTGTAATGATTTAATGACCCATTTTTCTAGATTGTTTTACTTCGTGTTCTTGTTTAGGATGAAGTTTTTTCGCCGTATTCAATGAATATTTGTGGTCTCTAATGATGTTTTTATTTGGATATAAATATTTGACCCTATTTGGTTGTTTATTTTCTTAAAATTTTATTATGTTTATCTCGCCTATTGATTTTGAAATTTTTTACTAAACTTTGATCGACTCTAGTGGCGTTTCTGTCAATCGCATTATTGATTTCTATTGGATCTGCTATTTATTTTGCATGCTTTATTTGAGGTTTACTATGGTTATGTTAATAAACTAGTGATCGATAAATATGTTTTTACTTTTATATTATAAAGTATGGCTAAAACTAGAGGTGGAAGCACTAAACCATCTGCTCATGTTGCTCTTAGAAGTAAGAAACGAAAGGCTGAAGAAGTCTTGAAAACATGTAAAAAGAAAAAAATTGTAGTCGAAGAATCCGAGTATGAATCAGAAACTGAAACAATGGCGGAGATTGACAACTACCAAGACAGTAGTGCTGATGCTAGTGATAATGTTGAGAATAGTGACGGAGACCGTGATAGCGAGGAGAGTAGTAGAGACACTAGTCGAGATGAGGATGATCCTCTATCCTTGCCAATTTGTAGAGATATCTCGTGTGAGTTGTATGACCTAGCGACGTGGTTAGATGAGGTAGGATCGTTTCCAGCAAAGATCTTTGTAAGATCAAGGATGACAGTTTATCGTGACTTTCGGAAAATTCTAATTGATCAAAAACTTTGTAATGAATTTTAGGGTACTTGCTTTGGACATTTGAGGCACATTCCGGATTATTTTAAGTTCAATGGATAGATTGTCCATTATATGTTGTTGCGACGTATGAGAAATGACAAAAAGTTACATGAAATTTGATTTTGTGTGAATGATAAGCCTGCATGTTTTGGCTTAAAAGAATTTGCATTGATTATGGGGCTAAATTGCTAAGCATACACCCGTGAATCAAAACTGAACAAAGTCCTTAGAAAAGGTGAGAATTTTCATTTCAAGGTGATAAGGAACAAGAACATCACTGGTGCAAAGTTGATGAGCTTAATAAATGGTAGCAAATTAAATAAGGAGCAGAAATCGAAGTGCTCTTTAGTTTGGTTCATCCACTCGATCTTGCTTGCTCATGATCGGTCTAAGATTGTGGATTCAAATCATATCAAGATGACAGATGATTTGGATTTATTCAAAAGTTATCCATGGGGAAAAGAGTCTTTTGATTTAACATTGACCTATCTGAAAAATTGAATTAATTTGAGGAAGCAAGGGAATGTATAATGAAAAGAAAAATGCATCTTATGCTCTGTACGGCTTTCCCTGGGCATTTCTGGTAATTATTATCAACTATTTTGTCGATTTATGATATACTCTTATTTATTTGTGTAGTACTTCATAGACTCTATTTATTTGTTTGTTCTTCTATGGATTCCAGGTTTGGATATTTGAGGCTTTTTCATATCTTGAAAAGTATGCCAGAAAGTCCTTGAATACTCCATTGCCCATTTCCCGTTTACTAAGATGGTACACATCAAAGAACGATAATATAGTTGAAGGTGATCCATTTAAGTACAAAGGAAGAAGTACAAATGTATACATTTATTTGTTATTATCTAACAATATTTTTAAATTAGTGAGTATTGTGTAATATTTATATATTTTTTAGATTGTGCACCCATACCTCACCCCTACTATCCGTGAGATGTGACAGAATTACATGAAAATATTTAAGCCACATACAGATGAAGTGAAGGTCACGGTCATCGATGTCTTGAAGACCCAATTGAAAGGTGTGACCGTCATCACTGCAGGTGATGAATATTTGGGTGATCACAATATTATCCAACCTTGTGTGCATTTTGTTTCTAGTAGACAAAAAAATGTACCGAGTACTTATAATGATGGAAATTTGGAAAATCTGAGTGATATGTTGTATCCCTTGAGCAATCAATGGTAGAAGTTGTTGCTTATGTACGGAAAGAAAAATTGAGGGAAACTGAAAATAAAAAAAAAAAACAACAAGAGAAAGGTAAATTAGTGTATATATTTATTGTTAGTGTCAAGTAATTTATTCCTATAATTTTTGTCAAAGTAATATAGTACATGTGAACATTACAACAGTTGATGAAGACCTTGCAGCAGTTGATGAAGACTTTGTTGCAATTGATGAATACTTTATAGACGGAGTTGATGAAATGGCAGTTGATGTTGTTGGTAAAGTGACAAGTGATCATGTTGATGAAGTTGTAGTTAATGAAGTGGCAGGTGATGTAGTTGATGAAGTGACAGATGATGGTGTGGCAGTTGATGATGTGGTTGGTGATGATGTGGCAGTTGATAATGTGGCAGGTGATTAAGTGGCAGTTGTTGATGTTGTTGATGAAGTGACAATTGATGATATTGATGAAGTGGCAGGTAATGAAGTGGCATGTGCAGTTGATGATATAGCAGGTGCAGTTGATATTATTGATGAAGTGGTAGTGGCAATTGTTGTTGTGGCAGTTGATGATGTGGCAGGTGCAGTTGATCCAGTGGCAGTTGATGTTGTTGATGAAGTGACAGTGACAATTGATGATGTGGTAGGCAATGACGTGGCATGTGCATTTGATCCAGTGACAGTTGATATTATTGATGAAGTGGCAGGTGATGCAATTGATGAAGTGGCAGAAGAGAAGGAAGAAGAAAAAACAAAGGAGAAGTCAGTAGATGATGAAGAAGAGAAAGAAGTAGATGACTGTGCTAAAAATTCAGTGAATGTGATGAGTATCGTTATGGAAATCAATGGTTAGATTAATGGTGAAGAGAAAAACAATTGAAGTGATTTTTGAAGTATTGACATTTAAAGACAATGGTTTTTAAAGTATTGGCATTTTAAGACATTTTGAAGTTTGTGGTTTTGCTGTTTTGAGGAGAAAAAATGTACATCTGAAAGATTATAAATGTTTTTGTGGTTAATGGTAGTTTTGAGAAACAATTTAACATGTTTTTTTATAAAGGGGTTTTTATGAATCTATGTTTTAATAATATGTGATTTTTCCTTAACTTCAGTTTCTTACCATTATGGGGTAAAATTATTTAGCAGTCAATTATCAATAATAAAGTTGTATGCTTAATACTATAGATTGCTATCACTGTTGATTTATAACATCAACGATTAAAAATGAAAGATATAAGAGTGCAATAAATAAAGAGAAATGCTTTTATTTATTCAGACTACATTCCTGTTACACATTTTCAAAAAGCAAACACCAAAAATAAACCACACAATACAGTTTTTAGGCATTTTTCTTTTTCTTCTGCCAAAATCAATCTTTCTTTTAGTTGATCTCTATCTCCTTCAACATCTTTTAGCAACACTTTCAAGTGATTCCTCTGCTCTTCGGCTTTTTTTAAGAAAGTCATTAGCAAATCCCTATTTTCTTCGGATTGCCGTAGCTTTCTTAATAATTCAAATTTGGCAACACCTTGAAAATTTGATGGGCTACTCGTTGATGATTCATTTTCAAGCCACCTAAAAAATGAGCATAGGCGAACTGCACAATTAAAGAATTGTCGACCTGGATTTGTATCGGTGTGTGACATCCTCAATGTAGCTGGATTACCACAATGACAATTGTAAGAACTTTTTTCTTTGGATGTCTGAGATGCTTGAGACATTGTAAAAATGGAGATGTTTGAGTTGTTTATGAGGGATTTGCCTTCCTTTTATACAAAAAAAAAACCAGATGTTACCGTTGAAAAAGTGGAATTTGAAGTTTTGTTACCGTTGTAAAATTTGTATATCTAAATATTTACTGGTTATTAAAATATATATAGACCCTTTATACAATCAACACATCTCTATGTGCGTGTTGTATGTATGACCAATGAGATTTACACTTTGACATTAGTAAGATATATTCGGGTTTATATCTATTTTAAAGCATTGTCGATACTTCACCTACTAGAATCTGACACTTATATGTAGACCAAAACAAGTAGAATTTAGAAAAGGCAATAATTAATTAATAATAAATTATATTTTTGAAATTTATCCAATTAAATGAGTTGAAACAAGTCATATGATCATGTAAGAGTCCACATAAATTGGGTTTGGTGATTAGAGATGTATGAGGAAGAGTTGTGGTTATACAATTAACATCCTTAGAACAATGTTTGAGAAAGCATAAGTATGTTGTAATGATGTAACTTGTTATGTGTGGTTATACAATCAACATCTTTAGAACATAAGCATGTGATCGTGTATGAGTCTAGATAAATTGGGGTGGCAATCAACAATGTATGGTTAAACAAGGAGTCGTCCTCGATCATTTTTTTTCTTGCAAGTGTAACATCTCGCAAGTTGAAATAACTAGGAAGAAGTAAAGAATTGGAAATAGTCATTTTAGGAAAAAATGAAAATCTGAAACTTTTGTTAAGTTAGGATAAGTTGAGTTTTGGTCAACTTTAAACGGCCATATCTCCTAGATCAGGATGATTTATATGTACTTCCAGATATGGTTGGAAAGCTCTTGGAATAATCTTTCCAACGCCACCGAGTTTGTGCAATTCCGAGCTTTTATGAGTGAGATAGGCCCTTTGGAAGTTGGGCAGTTCAAATAAGGAAATGTCCAATCCGGATTTTTAAAGGGTGTTTTGGTCTTTTTCATACCCTATTATTTTAATTCGTTTTTGGTGAATTAATTAAGGGTCAAAACTGAATTGGTTCAGTTTAGGGAATTGGAGATTTACGCTAGCGTTTTGGAGAAAGAACGCAAGAGAAGAAAGAGCAAAGTCTGTCGTTCTTGAAGGTTTAGCTTGTGGATTTCGACAAGGGTTAATCCCTAAAGAGGTATGTGAGTTCACACAGCGTTGGGTTCGTTCACCCATGCGCCAAACATGTTTTATTCAGTGTAATTTCGTCCTAAAAATATTGAGAATTTGATGTTCTTGAGTTGTATTCTTGAATTGCTTTCGTTCTTGAATTTGAGATGAGATTGAGGAGTTCTTGAGAGTTTAAGATTGATTATTAGAGTTGCTCTGAGTTAGATTCTTGTGTATATGTTGTGGGTACCTGAATCTAAAGAGATATGGAGAAAAAGAATCGAAATTAGGCGAATTGGGACTAGAAAACGAAGAAGGTACAAGTCGGGCAAATCTGGGTACCAGGTCAGCGACTTTCCTCAGATTTGAAAATTTTCCCCTCGCGTCGCAGAGCGGTCACGGACCGTTCTTCCTCAAAATTGATTTCGCGACAAAAAATTTAAATACATCTCCGCATCGCTAACCAGCTTTCAGGCAGTGATTTCTTGATCTTTTCTCATGTTTAGCTATCTAAAATCATTCCTAAACATCATGAGATCTTTCCTATCACAAAACACAATCCTTGAATCCATAATTCAATTCAAGAAAAGTTAAGATTCAAGTTAAGAGAAGTTCATAAAGCTTTCCAAAAGTCTTTTACAAATGATTTAACTTTGTTTTAAGACTTGAGTTTTGAGTTCAGTAAAGAGTAAAGTTGAATTCATTTCTTCAAAAGTATATGGGGACTATGTATTCCCAAAGAGTTTAAAATATTTTCACATTTAAACAAGTAAGGAAACTTTGATTTCCAAAAGAGCCTTTGAGCTAATTTTCAGTTAAAGAGTAATGTTTTCACATTTGAGTAAGAAAGGAAACTTTGTTTTCCAAAGAGCCTTTGAACTAGTTTTCAGAAAACAGTAAATGCTTTCATAATTAAGCAACAAGGGAAACTGATAGCCTTTAAGCTAAGTTTTGAAAAATTATCTCAAACTACATAAAGAAGTTATGTTTGTAATCATAAAGAGCTAGTATATTTTAGGAGCAGTATTGAGCACCGATATGGGGGAGAGTTCAGAAAACTCCGAGCTGCGATAAACCATGTAGCCATCATGGGTAGAAAAGGGTCATACTTTTTAGATGATTCCTTTAGTGCATTTTAGCATAGACTAGTGGATCCACTTAGTAGTTCAGGTTCTATACCCCCAACAAGGTATAGGACGGCCCTGGCAGCGTGAGGTAAAATGTTGTATTATCACTTATAGCTCTTAAGTGATGGTTATCGATTAGAGAACTCCCATAACAGTATTTTGTATTTTTATATACATCAGAAATATTTGTATTTTCATATACAAACAGAGTTTATAATGTATCTTTGCATACATACAGAGTTATTATTGTATTTCTAAATACACAAAGTTGAAAATCATGTTTTAAAGCTTTTCTTTATACTGCATTCATATACACTGCTTTTTATTGAAATCAGTTCAGTTCAGTTGAGCCAGGTAAGTTCTTCAGTTCCTTTCAAGCTTATGTCTTGTTTTAGAATTCCTCTCGCATACTCGTACATTTAATGTACTGATGCCATTTGGCTTGCATCTTATTATGATGCAGACACAGGTAATCAGGATCAGCATCCATCGCATCGTTGATCCAGTTGATCAGTCAAAGTCAGTTGGTGAGCCTCTTTGCTTTCCGGAGGATCTCTTTGGTTATGTTATGTTTTATTGCTTGCTTATTTCAGTTGTTAGGATGATCGGGGGTCTTGTCCCGACATCCCTCAGAGTTTAGAGGCTTCATACACAGAGTTAGTGATGTTAGTTCATGAGTCTTTACTTTTCCTTTACAGTTAAGTTGAGACTTGAGTTGCCACTTTGGCAGTGAATGTTATTATAATACATTCTAAGTTATATTTTGAGCAGTTCAGTTTACTTTAAAAGTATTTTTCTTCATGAGTTAAGTCTTCCACTGAGTAAGTAAACCAGGACAAGGGTTCGCTTGGGGCCATCAATGGTTCTCAGTGCCAGCCACGTCCAGGGTGTAGTCTCAGGGCGTGACAACAAGTTTTTCGGCAGCAGGCACCATTTGATTACCCATTGATTTGAAGATATATGCATGCCTCTCCCTGGACAATTCTCTAAACCTCTTAGCAATCGAATTAAATATTAATGCCATGGGATACTCCCTTTCGTCTATCAACATAGGATTGAGTGACTCGGCAATATTTATAGTCATCATATCATATCTATTGCCAGGAAAATGTGCCCTACTCCACTTCTCAAAACCAATATCATACTCAAGGATGATAGCTACCACGGAGAATTTTTTCTTGAATTCTACAAAATTATTGTCAAACTCCTCCAAAGAATAAGCCTTTGCCGCATTGTAGTAAAGATAAAGATAATCTCCATAATTATGATTTACGTGGAGATTTTCACCAAGGTGCCTCATACAATATCCGTAGTGAGCATGATTGTAAACATTCACAATACCATTGGCGATGCTCTTGTGTCTATCGAAGATAAAGCACAAATCTGGTTCATCGACCACAATCTCCTTCAATTTCTCAAAGAAGAATGTCCAAGATGCATCATTCTCTTTGTCCACAACACAAAAAACAATTGGATAAACATGGTTTTCCGTATCTTGTGCAACAACGCTCAACAAAGCGCCCTCGTATTTACCATGTAAATGAGTGCCATCGACTGCAATTACCTTTCTCATGTGGGCAAATCCCTTAATGCAAGCACCAAAGGTCAATAAATAATACGTGAACCTATGACTATCCTTGTTTACCATGATAAAATAGCTAGAACCAACATTAAGTGTCTCGAACATGTAGGAAAAAGTCGATAAACATGAATATCCGTTCTCCGCTGTCCCTCGGACCATTTCCTTGGCAACCTCACCTCCCTTCCAACATTTCCAATAGCTTGGACTACAACGAAAAGAATTAAACATAGCCCTTTGAATATCTTTAACATTTGGACCCTTGCCATCGCGATACATATTTACACAAAGTGAAGGAATGACTTTGATTGAGATTTTTCTATGGCTACTGTTGGCATGTTCAACGCCACAACTATGCTCGCCAATGTACTTGTAGATACGAAATCTATCCGAACACTTATATTTCCTCACCCGCAACATCCATGCACAGTTGTGAGATACACATTTCACATTTAAATATTTAGTACAACTCCTCAAAGTAGAAAGATCAAAAGATTTCTTTGCCGCTGCTTCGGCTAATAACAATTGCAACTCATTATTGTTACTGAAAGTTTGATTTAGGCATAAATTAGTTCCATCGGAGAAGGAATGGTTGGATTGTGATCTCAATTCCTGTTCTCCCTACATTTCTTCACAACATTAGCCTTCGGGATCTTCTGCATCTACTGGCTGATTTTCCACATTCATTGGATGATCATGTATATTCATTGAATGATTACCCAACTCTTATTTGAATGATCACCAAAGCTCTTATTTGAATGATCACCCAATTTTTCATTTCCAATAGAATCATTGTCGTCGTTAAATGAATTTGTTGGTTCAATTGGAGGCCTCACATTGATGTTTATCCTCAATGTAGACCTAGAGCCATCAATACCAATATTTAACATGTACAAGCTAACGTGCCGATCATTTTTTATGAATGTGAGATGTATTTCCCCCCTCCCATTCATTTGATAACTAATCACCAAGTCATTTGGCTCGCAAGTTAACTCACCGGTCTCAATTACACTTGCAATCATATCGTCATATGAACCATTGCGACACAACGCAATGGGCACTGTCGTCTTACTAAAAGATTTCCAATTCCAGCTTTTAGGAGTCTCCTCCCATACTCTCATGTAATCTCTACCAGCAACAACAAATTTAGTTACTACCATTATAAACTACAAATATCGATACTAGATTACAGTATCAGTCTTTAACGATCTATGAGGTACGAAATCCATACAAAAATGCGACCGTATCAGATCAGGGTACAAAATTCAGCTCCTGCAATGACGAAACATTTTTTTAATGCTTTTAAACTAAAGAAATGTATCTACTAATGAGTTATCAAGTGATTATGAAAGATTTATCAAATATCTAAAATGGCGGGAAAATCATTTTGAAGCTTGGTTTTTGAAAGAAAATGGAGTAGGAGATGAACATGATTTTACCTTGAAAATGGATATTATGATCGGAAAACTCGTTGGAATCGACAATCTCGACAACATAAAAAACGAGCTGCTCTTGTTTCCCGTTTGGCTTTTTTTTTTTCTAATATAATTTTTAACAATTGAAAATAGATATATATTATTCCATGTTTGTTGGAAAGGGGGGGGGGGGACCAAAGTGGAGATATGAAAACTTAGGGAGGTCTTTTGTATGTCTTAAATAGGGCACATGGATGATGTCATTAATAGTGGCTATACCACTAATTTTTCAAGACTTGTGACTTAATGACACATTAAGTCTTTAGAGTGACTATTTTGCCAACTCTCCCATAATGGTAGCTGCAACAGAAGGTAAATAGAGATAGAACCTGAAACTTTGATTGCTATAAAAGACGGATGACCTAGTACCAATGCAACTCAACTCTGTATGCATCTATGTACATGAAATAAGCTATCAAACCTATACTCGGACCGGAGGTGTAATCTCTTCCATATAGGCTAATCCATACTCTAACCATTGTATATATATAAAAATGGCCAAATAAGGCTCTTTCCAGTTGATTATAGCTCATGAGTATGTGCATATGTACATATATGAAAATATGAGACTTTCTAACAACAATGGTTTGTAGAAGTTTATACGGACCATAAGTAAGTCTGTAGAGTTCCTCTGATAGTTTTTAAGTTAGGGTTATTTGAGTCTTTTCCTACACTTTTACCCCTAAACTATGTCGTTTTGACCCTATATCTAAGTCCTATAAATGAACTACTCTTCAAAAATTTACCCATTCCCTCTCATTCACTCCAAAGCCCTAAAATCTCTCAAGGGTTTCTCTCCATATTCACTCTAAGGATTCTCTCAAGTGGTTTAGGGTTCTTCAAGCTTTCAAGCCTCTTTCTCCACTTCAAAGGCTACAGTTCATCAAAGTCATATGGGAATTCATCAATGGATCCTTCCATCGATTGAGTCCCAATATTTTCTCCAATTCTCTTCTATGAATTCAACTCAAATTTCCAGTGTTTTGCATGTTTCTTCATTGGTTCAATTGTTTATGGCTTAATTTAGTATATTTGATCTTATTATACATGATTTGATATAAAGTACATGTTCCTAATGAATGTCATTGAACCCCCGCCTTATGCCTATTTTATGATTATGAATTATGTTTTGAAAAAATGCATGCATCATGAAATTGAGACATTTATGAACCAAACATATTTTTAGATAAAGTATCAATATGTTTTATGAATGGTTTCTTTCAATTGAAGTATTCTCATTATGAAAAGATAATCACGATTTTGATTCTTTAGATAAGTGTCTTACCTTTCCAAGTATTTCCGCTTATGAGTTGTGCTCTGTTTGATATCAAAGATGTTGATTTGAGACATGATTTTTTTTATTTCATTCTTAGTATTAAGCTTATGTCAAGTGACTTGTTTAGGGTCTTTTGGGGCTCTATTCGCCATGTCACATCTATGGGGGTAGCTTGGGACATGACAAATATTGTATTTAGAGAATCAAGTTTTAAAAGAGTCCTAGGTGTCTAACAAGCCACATTTAGTAGATTTTTGTTCATGAGTGTAAAGCACACCACATTTATGAATAGAAGGCTATAAGATGTTTATTAAATACTTCACTTCTTTAATACTTTTAAGTCGTGTGATAGAGTTGAACTTTATAAAGATTCCTTCTAACTCTTGTTCTATAAGCTTTCAGAACATGCCATCAGAGAAAAGTTCTGGTGAGAAAGAATGTGAATGGGTAACTAAAGATCCTCAAGCGCTGGTTGATCCCTTGGCCGAGCAAGTCTCACATGCCGAATTTAAAGCTACTTTTTAAGTGTTGGCTCAAGCCATGACAACACAAGCTAATACAGAGGTTATAGCTTGTGTGAACGTAAATGTGGGGATCATCTAACACTAGTAATTTGATTTTTAGACTATGTGGACTTGAAATCGATACAATATGATCACTTCGACAACTTTTGGGAGAAACATCAGTGCGAGGTTGTCTAGCTAGCTTTAACAAGTTCAGAGTACAAAGACATATGGAACTTGGATTTTGCAAAATGACTTTGAGAAGTTGGGTCAATATTAGGCTATTGAACAATTCAAGTCTTTGTCTGAACAAGCCAAGAAAGCTAGAAACATTGTGAAGGGTGGCCCGTTGCACAACGAGGGTGAGAAGAGTGTTGGAACCATATAGAAAGAGATTGTAAATTTCCTCAAATTAAACTTCTAATTCATAGATTTAAATAAAGTTGGTTAAATTTACTTGATTGCCTAAAATTATATTTTATTTGCAGAAAAATTACTGGGGCGCACCCTCTTCAAAATGAGGTTTTCTAGCAGACACATATAGAAAAGAAGAAGAATAACTCAGATCCGGATGAATGGATTGAGCAAAGAGCTAAACATGGTTTTAGCTTAAAATTTTGAGATAAAAAATAGTACATCTATTATGTATATATATTGATGCTCACTTCATTTTTTAATATGCAAAGAGAGTATGAACAACACTTGTTTGAGTTTAGCCAAACTCACCAAGCTCTGGGCAATCTGATCCAGCTTACGCCTGAAGAAGTCGCTCAAATTTGAAAGACAAAAGTGGTAGAGGGACACATAAGGGAAGAGTCTATAGGATGGGTTCTAGATATGGCCTACGATGCATTCAATTAGGACTAGAAAGTATATGATCGTCACACAAGCGGAGGCAATTGACTATGTTCAAATAGCTGCTATATCGCAGGAAATCGCACAAATTACATATGCCTTACCAGAGTTCGCGATACAACGAATAACTTAAAATGTAAGCAAGAGCAGAACCATTGTGGAAATCAAGGAACAAGTGATTAACCTTGCTCGTCGGCGTAGTGCATTCCGTTCTTCATGAAGTTCTCTGGTAGCGAGGACACTAAAAGTGACGAAAACGAATATATAGCCTCCACCTCTTAGCATCCATTTTCTATTGTCATTCTATGACTTTTGACACTTTGTGAACATTTTGAAGTTTTTGGAACTTTTGAAAGACTTTATAAGTCTTTATGTTATATGATTTTAGTGTTTAATGATGTTGAATTAAGTTTACTATGATAGTGTGTGTATTTGATTAATCGTTTGGTTTATATGAAATAATTTGATTGAATATATTGAATTGTATGTGAGTTCTACTATAAAAAAAAATGTAGAAAAGCAATGGACAAAATCCCTTCTGTTTGAAGCTTTTCTGAAAAAAAAAATTTATTAAATTTTTTTCAGAAAAGCGCATCGTCCATTGCTTATTTTAAAATAAAAATAAAAATTGCAATGTCGTCCGTTGCTTTCAAATAATTTTTTTAAACAAAAAAACCAAGAAAAGGACCCCGTCCGTCATTCTAATGTGACGCAGTCCTTCACATATTGTTAAGCACTGAGGACAAAAACACCAAAAGTAACTGCATCATTTTTCTAAAAACGACACTATCTACCCCTTTTGGCCGTCGATTTTCAAGTAGTTTATTAAATTGAACTAAATACGTAATTCTAAATAACACAAGTGCAGTGGAGTTCTATAATTTTTCTAAATTTTTATTGTGCATACGATTATGAACCAATATACAATACTGAATAACGCAAATGATTACACCAAAACAACATAGTTATTACATTTGAATTTTAGTTGAACCAGAGTAAATTTTAGAACAAACATAAAATAATACAGTAAAAATGAGAGCTTCTCAATATATTGTGAGTTGTGGAAAGGAAGTGATGAAGGTTTTAGAAGTTAAAAGTTGAGACTTATAGGGGGGAAAATATGAACAAACAAAGTAAGATTTGTTAAGTTGATGCTGATGAAGAGTATCAAGAATTGAAATATCAGTGTTTATTATGAAACCAAAACTTTACAATTAGTATTTTCAAATAATATCCTCAAGGATGATCACTATATTTCTAGGATATTTTTTTTTTTCCTAATGTTAGTTAGATTCTCTCCGGAAAAGAACTTTCTTATCACTAAGATTTGAAAATAACAGGTAGAGCATGAGTGTCTATTTCAAGAACACGAGAAAGGGGTGGCTAGAGTAGCCAAACTTGGAGACTATTAAAAGAGACTTTATAATACATCACTGTTTGAAGAAGAAATTGATAAACATCAATCTTCATCTTTTATTCTTTGAATAACCCGATAACCTTTCTTGTTTTCAGATGTGACTACAAGCAAAATCAAACTGAATTCACCTTCTTTTCGGATTGGTGAATAACATCTAGCTAACACCCAATCCCATTAACTTGACTATGTACAATATATGATCACTAAGAAAACTTCAATTTGTAAGCCAATTTCCTAGCATGCTCCTGTCTCGTCCTTGGTCAAATATCAATAATGCAACTATCAAAAATTGGAATCTAGAAAACGTACTCACTGGAGGGATAGACCTAAATTGGATGCCTCCAAATGCAAGGTTCACCTTGTTATTGTCTTTTTACTTTGTTCTTGAAGGATGGTAGTCTTAAGCCAGGACCTTAGGTCGGAAAAGCAGAACCAGCTGAGCACCCTAAGTTTGTTGAGAGATCTCATCTGTATTACTTTCCACACAACCACTTTTCGAGTTAGCTGGAAATGCACTCTCCATATCATCCTCCTCAAACAGTTGTTCTCCATTTTCTAGAGCATGAGATGGATGGCTCTCACCGTCATCAGATGACTGATCAGCTGCAGCCAAACTGTAAATTATATCCCTTGGATCCTGTGCTGTATCAGTTGACAGCATGGCACAATCATCGGAAGACTGATCATCTGCAGCCAAACTGTAACTTCTATCCCTTAGATCCTGTATTATGTCAGTTGACAGCGTGGCACCATCATCGGAAGACTGATCAGCTGCAGCCAAACTGTAGCTTCTATCCCTTAGATCCTGTGTTGTGTCAGTTAACAGGGTGGCACCATCATCAGATGGCTGATCAGCTCCAGACAAACTGTAACTTCTATCCTTTAGATCCTGTGTTGTGTCAGTTGACAGCATGACGCCATCATCGGATGACTGATCAGCCGCAGCCAAACTGTAACTTCTATCCCTTAGATCCTGTGTTGTGTCAGTTAACAGCGTGGTGCCATCATCAGATGACTGATCAGCTGCAGCCAAACTGTAACTTCTATCCTTTAGATCCTGTGTTGTGTCAGTAGACAGCGTGGGTACCCCATTCTGGACAAAGTCTGCAGCTCTTACCTAATAAAGATGTTCTCAAACTTCGTTACTAGCCACATTTGTCCAGTTTAAGTATATGAGAATAATCAGCAAAAGCACAAAGAAGTTATAGCAGCTCAGAGAGTAGTAAGCATAATCAGTAGAACAAATAAGCTTATGTTCCAACTCCTTTAACTGTGAAGCCAGCAGAAGCCTTTTACTTAAACAAACTCTCGTGTTTCTATGCCATTTAGCATGACCAAATGTGGATGCTTGGGAAAAAAGACAAATTAGAACCTGTTTTGGACATTGACTAATTCATCCTTTTACTAATATGGTATAGGTTTAGAAATAATTAAAAGATATACACTGCAGGTGACATTTAGAATAGAAAAAAGTTCTGCAAATATTTACTCCTGAAATGGTGGTAAAGTTAAAGTTAAAGTAGGGTGGACGTACTGAGGGGTTAAAAGACTCATCTTTAGAAACCACATGTTTAGAGTGCCTTCTATATTGAGCAAAAATCAAATTTTGAGCCTTAAACCTACTGGGACAGATATCTGTAATCAATTAATCAGCCATCTTTCACATTTGCAATTTCAGAAAGTATAAAAAGATGAAAAGGGAAGAGCTGAAGTTAGCGATCCCTTTTCAGTGAAAGTTCAACCAATACATTTGCTCTCTCAATTTGTGTTTAACTAACATTTTGGGAATAGTTCCTTTGAAATTAAGACCTGAATTTGTTTGGATTAGACTGTATTTAAAGAAAAACCTATTAGAAAACTAAATTTGAGCTGGTTTTCCAAAAAGTGGTATAATATCCTAAACCAAACAAGATAATAAAATGTTACTTTATTTATTTATAGAGAGAGAACTTTGGCAAAAAAATTCTAGTATTTTTCTTTCCTTTACTCTTTGGTATGTCGTTCTTAAAATTGCATTAACATTATAGTTCTAATGCTTTCAGGAAACAACTTGTAGTTTAGTTCAATTTTCTCATAGGGGCAAACCATCACAGTGCAGCTAGGTTAGACAGATTCTTATATTCAATGGAATGTGATGAAAGATTTCTCCAACTGGATTGAGGAGATGGAATTACATGGCCCTCAATTAAATGGTGCGAATTTTACATGGTTCAGAGGGGCAAACCATTACAGTGCAGCTAGGTTAGACAGATTCTTATATTCAATGGAATGGGAAGAAACCTTCAAAATATAAGGCAAACGATAATGCCTACAGTGACATCTGATCATAGCCCTATTATGCTACAATGTGAGGACTGGGGTCAGAATAAGTCCTACTTCATGTTCGAGAATTGGTGACTCAAAGTTGATGGTTTCGAGGGGCTAGTTCATAGTTGGTGGCAGTGTTTAGGGGAGTGCGAAGCGGTAAAAAGCGACAAGGCCCCGCTTCATGCTTTAAGCAAAGCGCTCGCTTCATTGAAGTGAAGCAAAATTTAAAAGAAAAAAGACCAAAATAAATAGACAAAATATATAAGCAAAAATTCATATTAAAATACTAGAAAAAGGTTCCTCTTTAGTGTCTTATAACAAAACAGGCATACAATTGTTGTCCTATTGGTCTCACTAACTTTTTTACCATATTTTCATGTTGGGCCAGCCATTTTTAATCGCGGATAAGATTTAAGAAAACCAATCAACATTATATTTTTATCACTATTAAGAAAAAATTCAACAACATTTTAGTCATTGTTAAGAAACAAAACAAATTAGTGATGTATATTTTAATCATTGTGAGGAAAAAAAATTAAGCAACATATAATTTAAATAATCAAAGCTAAACAGGGCAAAGGAAAACAGAATAACGAACAAAGTGGAAAAAAGAAAAAAGAAATATCCTAGGCTAGTTGTAGTAGTAGTAGTAGTAGTAAGAAGAAGAAGAGGAAGAACTAGGTAAGTCATGCCTATTTTTATTCTTTAAAATCGATCACTTATTACTTAGAAAAAATAAAAGCGTTGCTTTTCTCGCTTCACCACTTCTGGTCGCATCGCGCTTCAAGCCCAGAAGCGGTCGCTTCTTTTCACATGCCTTGCTTCAGCCAACTGAAGCGCTGAACCCTCGCTTTGCTTCGCTTCACCGCTTAAAGCGATGAAGCGCTTGCTTTCCTGAACACTGGTTGGTGGAGTGAGTTTGTAGTGGAAGGTTGCCATGACTACAAGCTCAGTATGAAACTGAAGTTGCTGAATCATAAACTCAAATAATGGAGAAAGCAAGTGGGTGGGGATCTAGGCACTAAGAAAAACAAGTTCTTATCTAAATTAGCAGATATTGATCTGGCACAAGATTCAAGACATCTGACAAAGGATGAGCTGATGGTGAGGGCTACAATTTTGGTAGAGTTGGAAGAAATGGCAAAAATTGAGGAGTCTAGGTGGAGACAAAAATCTAGGACTTTATGGTTGAAACAGGGAGACAACAATACTAGGTTTTTCCATAGGATGGCTACTGCTCATAAAAGATATAATAATATAGACATACTAATAATTAGAGGAGAGGAGGTCAAAGAGCCGGAAGTCATTAAGGTGAATATGATTGAGTTGTATAAAAAAAATCTATACTGAAATAGAGTTATGGAGGCCCTCTTTTGAGTGTGTGAACTGTCCTAGAATCTCCCAAGAGGAACAAGAGTGGTTGCAAAGGCCTTTTAGTGAAGATGAAGTGTTAAATATAATCAAACACTGTGATGGAGACAAGGCACCTGGGCCTGATAGATTCACCATGAGTTTCTTCAAAGTTTGCTGGGAGACTCTGAAGGAGGACTTGATGCAGACAATTCATAACTTCCACTAGAAGGAAACTTTTGAGAAATCATTCAATGCCACTTTCGTAGCTTTAATTCCGAAATAGCATGGAGCAAAAGAGTTGAAGGATTTCAGATCAATAATCTGATTGGTAGAGTATACAAAATCACAACCAAGCTTCTCACAGAAAGAATGAAGAAGGTCATGGGGGTTTTGGTGGATTTTCTGAAGGGACAACAGATAATGGATGCATCAATGCTAGCAAATGAACTAGTGGACTGCAGGGTGAAGCAGAATCTACCAGGAGTCTTAAGCAAGCTGGACATTGAGAAGGCTTATGACCATGTAAATTGGTCCTTCCTCTTGAAGATTCTAAGAGATATGGGCTTTCGAAACAAATGGATCAACTGGATTAAGGTTTGTATATCTACTGTGAAGTTTTCCCTTATCATTAATGGCAATCCTGAAGGGCTTTTTCAGTCACTAAGAGGTTTGAGACAAGGTGACCCCATGTCACCATTCCTATTTATCTTAGCTATGGAGGGTCTCAACTCCATGATCCGGAAAGCAAGTGAGAATGGGTGGTTGCAAGGGTTCTGTGCAAATGCAAATAGGGGAGATACTATGGAGATCTCACACCTGCTATATGCAGATGACTCCTTGGTTTTCAGTGGAGCTGAAGTTAATCAAATAAGACACTTGAGGGCCATCTTAACCATCTTTGAAGGAATATTAGGACTTCATGTCAATTGGCATAAAAGTTGTTTATACCCGGTTAACCAGATTGCAAATATGCAGGTGCTTGCTGAGAACCTACGATGTTAGGTGGCCTCACTCCCAACGAAATACCTTGGAATGCCTCTTGGTGCTAAGAACAAAGAGGTGGAAGTTTGGAATGAAGTACTGGACAGATGTGAGACGAAGATGTCAAGATGGAAAAGGCAATATCTATCCTTCGGAGGCAGAATAACTCTTATCAACTTAGTGATGGATGAATTTCCTACTTATATGATAAGCTTATTCCCAATACCAAGAAGTGTAGAGAAGAAAATCAACAAAATCAAGAAGAGTCTTCCTGTGGCAGGGAAATAAAGAGAAGCTTGGGTATAATCTTGTTAAATGGGATGAAGTGACACTCAACAAAATGCAGGGTGGTTTAGGTATAAAGAAGTTGAGTATGCAGAATGTCAGCTTGTTGAAGAAATGGCTATGGAGGTTCTGTAGTGAAGATCTGGCTTTGTGGAGGAGATTCACATCACAAAAAATATGGTCTCCAAAACAATTGGATCACTGAAGAAGCAAATATTACCTTTGGATGCTTTGTCTGGAAGACAATCAGAAGACTGTGGCCATCCTTTATCCCCAATCTATCCTTTAGGATTGGTAATGGGGTGAAAACCAGTTTCTTGAATGAACTCTGGTAGGTTGAAGAGAATTTGAAGATCATGTTCACAGAATCTTTATATATTGAGCCTACAACAGATGGACACTGTGGCATAGGCGTGGAGCCCTCAAGGTTGGGAATTGATCTTTAAGAGGGCTTTAAATGACTGGGAAGTTGATAGAGTAGCAGGATTACTACAGACACTGAATGCATTTCCAGGTGTCATTGAAGGTCATGATACTCCAATCTTTTAAATGCACAAGAAAGGGATTTTTTCTGTGAAGTCTTATTACTGGAGCTTAAATTTTAATCATACTATGGAAATGGAATGGCCTTGGAAACTAATTTGGAAAATCAGGATTCCTCACAAGGTCTCAGATTTCACTTGGTTGGCAATTAGGAAAGCATGTCTAACTCATGAAGTGTTACAAAGAAGAGGTATACAGATTTGCTCAAGGTGTTACATGTGTGCAGAAGAGGCAGAAGTTAACAGTCACTTATTCTTACACTGCAGAACAACTGTAAATCTGTGGGACATGTTCTTATGTATACTTGGAGTTAGCTGGGTAATGCCCAAGACTACTTTAGACTTGCTGAGATAGTGGGAAGGAGTGGGCAGAAGAAGAAGATCCAAAGAGAACTGATGGAAATGCATCCTAACCTGCATTTGGTGGACACTGTGGAAGGAAAGAAATGAAAGATCACATGATGGGAAACTTAACAGCATTCAGAACATCAAGATGAATAGCTTGAGCCTGTTGTATTTTTGGTGTAAACGGGATTTGGTGGGGGAGGTAGATAGTTTAGTGGATTTTCTAGCTCAGTTGTAAAGTTTTTGCCCAGTTTTTGGTTTTTGAAATTACCCCCTGGGGGCTGTAAATCCCACCTCATCAGGCCTGGCTGATGAGTTTTCATGTGAATATAAAGTTACCTATATCAACAAAAGGATTTTTTAAGAATCCTCATTAAGAATCAAGTTTGTATTTTGAAGTTGACTTATAAGGGCACAATTCTTATATGCTTATAATTTTACATGACTTATACTTGGTGTGTTTGGTATGAAGGAAAATATTTTCCATGGATAATGTTTTGTTGGAAAATAAGTAAAGTTCTCATTTTCTAGTTTTTGGTAAGTAAGCAAAAAATATTACCTTACGACCATTTATATGTAATCTTGCAAAACCTATGTGGGCGGGATGGGGTAGGGACTCGGGGTTCGGGTGGTGGTGGTGGGTGGGATGATCAAGGGATGCGGATTGGGGATGTTCGGAGGGTGGGGAGGAGACAATGAACTTAGAATGTCACTTACGGAATTTGTTTTCCCTACTTTCATTAGAGAAGCCATTTTCCTCATTTTTAAGGAGCTTGCTTTTCTAGATAAAATGTTCCCAAAACATTTTGACCAACCAAACATGAGAAAATTGGAAAACAATTTTTGGAAAATGTTTTCCTTCATACCAAACACACTCTAAAAAGCATCTTTTTTTGTTTTTGAGATTCTACAAAAAGGTTAGTGCAGGGAGATCACTATATATACTTGTTAAGCAAGAGAATATAAACAGTTCAACTTCACCGTGGGCATTAGTGGAGCTTTATCGCAATAACCTGGGATGTTGGATGCTTGGATACTCAGGAAATACTGCACCTTCAAACTGCTATCAGGCTGAACTGCTGGTTCACTTCCACAGCCTCAAACTAGCCCATCAACAGAACCTTACCCTTCTCCCCTAAATCTTGATGCACAGGAGGTCATCACTAGCATAATGTCTCAACATATAGCTCACTCATCACTTTTAAACTATTGAAGGTACTTGTACAGATAGCTAACTGATCCCTTTATGGAGCAAGTCTACAGAAAACAAAATTGGGTAGCAGACAAGCTGGCAGAATATGGATGCAAAAAGGTCAACGACAACTCCATCATTGTGTTTGAAGACCCTCCACTTTTTGTCAATGACGCACAGCAGGACGATATCAATAAGAAAGAATATCTTCATCAAGGAATAGCCAACCCCAACCTTTTCCCCCTTGTAACGACTTTTCACAAAGTCGCCCCTCCCATATTCCCTTTTGTATGGACTCGCATATGAGTCCCCCTTTTTGTATCACACAACACTCCATGTACTTTTGGTAGTTTATTTATATAATCATATCGTTTGGACCAAAAAAATGTAGGCCGATACACACAAAGATTTCAGACCATGAAAACCTAGTTCACCTCACCCAAAAGTCAGCTAGTGGTAGACTACCAGTACTGGAAGGAATAGATGCAAACTTAATGTTCCAATACTAGTAAATTCATAATTAATATTTATTCAAGCATGTGGAAATAAAACTTATATATGTATTCTTTAACGGTTGGTACCTGCAATGGTTTCATAACTTTAGACACTTGATCATCAGATTTATCAACAACCTCTTGCGCTTGCAGCTCCATAGAATCTCGAATAAGTTGACTTAGAAAAGTTACATCATCAGACATGATACCAAACCCTTTTAGAAGTTTAGAGCCAAGCTGTAAACTTGTCTGCAGGAATATATAGGGCATGATCAGAATTCACATAAAGAAAAAGAGAAGAATTGCCATGGTTTTACCTCTGCACTTTCAAGAATGGCATCTGTTGCTCCTACTTTCTTCAGATCTAATAGATGCATCACATCCTGAGCTCGTGCATATATTGGTACCTGTAATTGATATTCAGTCGAGAAATAGCAAAAGGTCAGAATTGATAGACCCTGAACCTGACAATATGATGAGTCATAAGAATCCAGATGTATTTAATATATCCAACACCAGCTATGCACAAGAATAGTTACAGCTTTGTACTTTTCTGCTATGTAAACTTTTTTTATCCATTTTGAATTGGATTATCCTCGCTTCAATTTGTAAAATTGAACCTTTCCTCTAAATTTTCCATTGCAGCCCGATATGCACGAGGAGGGAGGGCGGAAGTACCGCTGGGAAGGCTAGTCGAATTCTCTGGACAGCTTCTGTGGTCCTTTCTTTTCCTCTGTACATGACCATGACTGCTTTCGGAGAAGATATTCCAGCAGACTGCAGCACTGCAGGACGTGAACCATCACCATAGATAACAGGAAAACCGAGTTTTGTAGAAGCCTGTTGCAGTGACATGGGAAAAATATCACTAACCAGTTCACAAGAACACGCTATGTTGTAATAGCACACAACTTAATATATGAAATGTAGTAACCTTTACAACAGAAGGATCTAGATCAAAAGCAACGTATTGCAACTCCTCCCCATCACTCGAAGCTAGTGGCGTTGATAATAAATTGGCAAGGACCTGTATGAAGATGGAAAAACAAATCATCAGAAAGATAAAGCAGGGCTTCTTCCTAAGCAACAGTGATCCCACAATTGCATTACCTGACCCATTTGGCCAAATCCAAGGATGACTACTGGTTCACTCAGATCAAAGTTTTCCATTTCAGCAGTTCTCTGAGATGATCATGAATTACATTAGTAGTTATAAGAACAATTAACTTCTGATTCATGTTGGTCAGAGACTCCGAGAGTTCGAGGACCTGAGATAATAACTCTGCTCTATTTCAAATCACCTTAAGAGAAAGAGACAACAAAGCATCTTTTTATCCTTAACAGATGAGGCAATCAAATATTATACTAGGCTATATGTGACACAGGAATACGAAGTTTCGTCCTACATGTTTACTGAGACTAAAATACAGCTTATTCGCTGCTACGGTAATCTCAATGTGCATATGTTAAATTTCATGATTCAGAGAGATGAAGCAATGAGATAAAATTCAAAGAGAGAGAGAGATTGCTCATGGATAAATCAATTTCATTACATTCCCTCATATCCCAGGGACTGGTAAAAGACTTACATCCTCATTGTCAAACTTCTCGCCAACAAACTCAGAAGCTCTTCGTCCAATTTCATTGAGTAATGGAGTCAGTGCCATAGAAAGTACAACAACAATGATAAGCAGTTTATTCAGCTCGAGGGGAAGCACTCCTAGCCTACAGTAAAATGGTTGTGTTTATCAGTTGAAGAAAATTATTCTATTTCACAGAACTTCAGATGAAACTCACCTATTCGCTAAAGAAAAGACAACAAATCCAAATTCTCCTCCTTGAGAAAGAAGAAATCCAATTCTCACACTCTCCTGAAGGGATAGTCCGACTCGGGGACCTATTGCCGTTATGATCAATGTCTTGATAACAATCAGACCAGCCAAGAGAGAAAGCACATTTGGCCACTCCCGGAAAAGAAGCTGGCATGAGGTTAAAAATTATGTGCAATTAGAGGAAGGGTTAAAGAAAGTGTGCATACTATAGTACATAAGAGAAAATACCTGCATATCAATAGAAGTTCCGGTAGTCACAAAAAATAAGCCAAGTAGTAATCCTCTGAATGGCCTTATATCAGCTTCAATCTGAGTACGGAAATTTGTTTCTGCAAGCAGTGCCCCAGCTAAAAATGCTCCAAGCTGCACCATGGGATAAATATCAAATGATGAACTCAACTGCTATCTGGGTCAATTGGTATTACTTTTTTCAAAAGGGTATCTGACCGTGTCACTAAAGCCCAACTTCTGCGTTAATAGTGATGTTCCTGCAACAGTCAAAAGACAAAGTGCAACAAAAGCTTCCGAACTTCTCGTTTCTGCAACAACCTATGACCGATAAAAATGATCTATTGTTTCAGCTGTAAAAATACAAGTGTATTTATTCACTGTGCCTATATTCTCCCCTGATTTACATGTTATTCTTGGCCAAAGAACAAGGATGAGCACCTCAAAAACTCGCCTCCATATGTATTTCCCTCCAAAAGAAAGCAACCCCAGTCCACCTAAAGCCTTCAGACTTTCTTTTGCAAGCATTGGCCAAATACTTTCTTCTATCAGATTCTGCAGAGATTTGAAGATTTTAATTCTCATAACAGTCATAAACCTATACAGCAGCAAGGATAGAGACAACAAATGGCATGTCCGTCAGCTTGATCCCACATCTGTGTAAAATATAAGGGAAGTTACCTTATATACCCCATCCGAGGAAATTTTGACCAAGTTGGGAACTAATTTATCTAATAGAGACTCATTGATAACTCTTGCAATTTAACATATCATCCATGACGAGATATTTTTACCTCTCATACATAAAGGGAAAAAACTTATCTAAGTAGTTACCATAATGATGCTTAGAGACAAATTTTAAGCATTATATTTTCCAACCAACTGCATTGAAGAAAATTTATAGACAGTCGAAGTTTCCAAGATCCACGTACCTGGGTCTCCAGCACCGGTAGAATGACTAAAAGAGGCACAACAGCAATGTCCTGCATATATCAAGAACCACAGAACAAATGAGGAAAGATTAATGGGTAACATATTCCCTGGCTACTCACACCATTGTCCTTGGATAGACTACGGAAAGGGGAATAAGATGCTTTCACCATTCGAAATGTAAGTGAGGTACCTAAGAGGATCTAAATGTCAAACTTGTAGATCTATTAGAACTATCAAAAGTTCTTGCTCCCTGTTTACTAGGTCTCCTTCCTTATAGGGAGGATGTTGAATATATTGTGACATCCAAGGCAGATTCATAATCATCAGTGTGGAACAAGGAGTTCGGAGGAGTAGTATTATCATCCCCGAACTCTCACACAATGTGGGCTGGGTTGATGTTGCAAAAGAGATTATTTCACATAAAAGGCCAGACAACTACATGGTAACCAACCAGGGAGTTATTCAGAGACGGTCAAGCCAAAGGGGTTGTCGGAAGAAGACCTGGAGTGAAAAGCACTCACTAAATTATTTGTGGACTCCAACACTACTAAACAGAGGTCAGAATCTATTCAAAACTGTTGGGTAGGCAACTTTGTAGATCTTAGGAGAGAAATCCCAACATGCTCAGATGTAACAACATAGGTACAGAAAATTTGGGAAGTATCTGGGGGGTCAGTGTATTTGAAATGAATGATTTCAAGTTCATATCCGAATTCCCATCAAAGGAGGAAGCACAAAGAGTCAGGATAAATAAATGGTGCTGGAAAATTTTGGCATTGAACCTTCAATGGTGGTTATTGAAGACAGGCTGTTTTTCGAAAAAACATTTGGACAGGAATTGGTATGGATCAGATTACTAGGGATACCTTTATAATTGTGGTCTCAGGTCTAATAAGATGTTTAAAGTGATTGAGGAGAAGTACAGTGGGTGGTTAGAAACTGAGGAAGAAACACCTTTGAGAAATCAACTCCGATGGACTAGATTGAGAGTCGAAGGGCCACCAGATTTTATGCGGTCATTGATAGAAGTGGAATTAGAGGATCTTCAAGATACCTATATGGGTAGAAAGAACAGCAATAGATTGCAGGAAAATGGCCGGAAGGAATTGCAGTGCCGCCAACAATGTGACTTTCAGGTGGTATGATTTAAGTCTAAGGTCCTCTAGAGAAGATGAAACACCATTGGGTAATGGGGTCCTTTGGTGGGACAGACTGATAACTTGCAGTTAGAGGAGAACTTGGGGAATGGGGAAAACCCTATGGCTAAAGGAAGAATTACTGGGTTCAAAATCTAAATCTGATATGACCCCACCTTTGAAGACATATTTTTTTTAAGAAAGTAACATTGTATTCACAAAAAAATCATCATCAAAAGGATGATGAGGTGGAACACTTACAACCCACAGTGGGTGGGAAACATCCTTCACAAAAACTAAAAAGCTTTATAATTTGCCTATGAAATCAACTAGAGTTGCTACCTCCCCCACCCTATTCTGTTTACACCAAAACAAATAACAGGCTTAGGCATTTCATTTTGATATTCTATGAGTTGCAGCTTTTGCATTCAAAGCATCTGATATTTCTTTCCTTCCATAAAGTCCACCAAATACAAATTGGAATGTTCATCCACCAATCTTCGCTCTGCCTCTTCTTTCAATTCCTTTCCAACTGTTGAGTGGATCCAGGGTGGTTTTAGGCATTACCCAGCTTACTCCCAGAATACATAAGAACATGTTCCACATATTTGCAGTTGTTTTGCACTGTAGAAAGAAAAAAACTATTTACCTCTGATTCCTGGTCACACATAAAACACCTTGAGCAAATTTGTAAACCTCTTCTTTGTAAAACCTCATGAGCTGTGATGAACCTTCTCCACAGAGCCATAACTTCTATGCAAAATCTCCATAACCATTTTTGTAGTAGGCATGCATTCTGTTTGCTGAGATTCTTCAAACCTAGGCCTCCTTGTTTTTTATCGAGTGTTAGGATATCCCACCTCACCAGGTTGTACCCTATCTTCTCCTTGTTTCCTTGCCAGATAAAAGATCTTCTCAGTAAATTGATTTTCTTTTCAATGCTTTTGAGGTATTGGAAATAGACTCATCATATAAGTGGGAAGGCCATCCAACACAGATTTAATGAATGCCAGACTTCCAACTCTTTCTTCTTAGCTCCCATGGGTATGCCAAGGTATTTTGTAGGTAGGGAAGCTACTTGGCAACCAAAAGTCTCAGCTAAGGATTGCATATTGTCAACTTGATTGACAGGATAGAGGGAACTCTTACTCTAGTTAACATGTAATCCAGAAATGACTTCGAAAATGGTGAGAATTACCCTTCGGTGACTGATCTGAATCTCCTCTGCTACACGAAGAACTAATGAGTCATCCACATACAGGAGGTGTGGAACCTCCAAAGCATCTCCCCTGACTATTTGGGCACTAAAACCCTTCAATCATCCTTTTCCATTTGCAATCCTGATCATGTGATTGAAGCCTTCCATTGCTAGTAAAAATAGAAAGGGAGATATAGGGTCCCCTTGCCTCATCCCCTCTGGAACATAAAAAAAACCTTCAGTGCTCCCATTTATGATGAGTGACAATTTCACATTGGATATGCAAAATCCGATCTATTTGTTGCCAAACCCCATATTGTTTCGAATTTTAAGAAGGAAATTCCAATTGACAAGATCATAGGCCTTCTCGATTTCAAGCTTATACAGAATTTGGGGCATCTTTTGTTTCACCCTAGAGTCTAGCAGCTCATTGGCCAACCGTAGGGCTCCACCACTGGAACCTTATATGCATTTGTTTCCAAAGCCAATCACCATTCATCACTTGTTCTGCCGCTGCTTTCAAAGAAAACTCAAATAGGAAAATTTTACTTCCCATTTCATAAATGTTCATCCCAAAGATTTGCTTCCACATGCTAGAGGACCATATTATAATCTCTAAGAGGGTTGGTGTATCCACATCCTTGAAGTTGCCAATCAAACTTCTATTAAGAACTTCATTTTGTTTATTGGGTCCGTCATTAACGTAAACTACTCCCCCCTTCAAGGAGCAAGGAGGTTTGCGCATTAAGATATAAGGATACAAAACAGAAGCCTTTAGTGGCTTTGGAGATTCCGTGTGGAAGCTGGCCCCTTGTAGAGGGAATAATAGCAGAGAAATTTCGTTCTTTAAAAGTATGATGCACTAAAAGAGGTGCCCCTTCACAAAGAATTAGTTTCTGGAGAAATATATGCTCCTTATGGCATGTTTTCTCACAGCATATTGACTTCACGATAGGCAATGAAAGGAAATTTTCTTTTTGGTAAAATAAATGGTTGGGTCATCTACCCAGCAGAGAAGTTTTCCCTGTAATATATAGGTTGGTACTTGACAAAGAATTCACAGTAGCACGATGTTGGGAAGGCATAAGTTGGAATATAAATTCAGAAGAGACATAAAAACAACTTGGAGCTGAATGAGGTTGCTGAATTCTTCAGTATATTACCTATGTTTGTAAGCCTAAGCACTAATGAAGATTATTTGATAGGGAGAAGCCACAACAAAGGGATTTATACTGCCAAGACATGTTATAACACATTCATGAAAGAAGTGAATCAGCCTTCTTATTGGTCTAGAAGCAAATCTGGAAGTCAAAAGCTCCTATAAAAGTTAAAATATTTTGAATGGTTGGCGTCTAAAAAACCTGTTTGACTCTGGATAATTTACAGAGAAGGGGATCCCAAATAGTTAACAGGTGTCATATGTGTAAAGAAGAGGCAAAAATTATCAAACATCTATACCTGCATTGCAAAGCTGCTGCACGCTTGTAGCAAAATTTCTTGAACATTTTGGGAATTAAACAAGTGATGCCAAACTCTACCACTGAGTTACTGTCATGCTGGAATAGGAAGGGACTATCAAAGCAAATGAAGAAGGCCTGGAATACAAAAAAGGTGGTGCATATGGAAAAAGAGCAGTAGGAGTCTAGCAGATGCTTGGAAGGACAAGAGAATTCATTCTTGAAGATCAAATTAGGTTGCATTTGTTGATATCTTTTTGGTGTAAACAGGCTAGGACAAGTGAGAGTGAAATCCTGCTACGATTCTTGGAATCTTTTGGTCAGACTCACAGGGTTTTTTTTTTTTTTTTTTGTTATTTTCTGGGTAACCACAGAACTCTTGTAGTGCTGGTTTTTTTATATCGATAATACAATACCATTTCAAAAAGAACATGTATAATCATAAATGTAAAATGCAAATATAACCTGAAGAAGAAGTATTCCCAATGTAGCCGAGCCAAATCTAGTTGGAAGCTCACCCTTCTCTGCAAGAATCTAAAAGTATGCCAAACTGAGCACAGAACCCATAGATCCATTCACACTCAATAACTTCAAGTTCTTCTACACAGGGTAAACCCCCCACATTAATTCAGCAATTTTCATGATAGGAAACTATACTCACTAAAGCTAAAGAGATAAGAGAAAAATAAGAAAACTAGAGATAAGAACGAGAATACACAGGCAAAAATACATGAAACTTCTCTACAAACAGTTTCAGTATCAATAAGAAAATACATTTTTTAGGTATATCTTTCATATAAAGCTACAAAAATATTAAAATTGAACAGCTCTGGATTACAGCGAATTTTTTTTGATACTAAGGAAAAAGTTCTAATGACAAATACTAAGAAGGTACTGCAATGGTACAAGACAGGTTCTTCTCATCATATCATCATATCATACTATATTATAAGTGAGAAACCCTCAAGTTAAAAGTTGGATTACGAAACTAACCTTATAAAGTCAAGTGCTATAATATCCTTCAACTTGATATTACTTCAAATATGTATATATTTATTCAATTAGAAGCAGACAAACGTAACACCCTTTCCTTCACCATTAAATATTGACATCCTATTAAAGGTAAATAATAACTCCCAATAATGTCGTTAATTGTAAAGATTTTTTTTAATCACAAGTTCCATGTAAGTGTTTTCATCTCATAACTTTAAGTTTTGCTCATTTATCTTCTACTCCTACTGCCTTCTGATATTTTTTCTCTCACTTTATAACTTGCACAAATTTAGATAATTTCATTAGCCATTAGTTGCACTTTTTTCTCTATTGAAAAATCACTGGTTGATGTAGCTGCTTATTAACAGCATTTATTTCTGCCAAACTATGTATTGTTCTGTGTGAGGATTGTTCAGGTATTGTCCAAATTTTACCCAGTTTGACATTAAAATTGGTTGGATCAAGTAACATAAATGGTGCACCATTACCATTGCAAGATTCCAACAGATTTGTACTAGATACATAAATTTAAATACCTGCTTATGAGGAAGTCTTTGATCAAATTAGATGAACATATATATAATCCAATGTTGATGGTTTACGGAGTAATAAAGTAGTTTAGGAATTCACAGCATTAATCCTCATTTATGTTCTTCCATTATTTTTTTGCATGTTTTTACTTATATAAGCTTGGTCACTTTGTAATATCAATTAAAGAGCATTCTATAAGCTCTAAAATTGGTACTTGCTTTTTTAATTTTCACAAGTTTATATTTTTTATACGATGCAAGGAATTTTATGAGTCTGAACACTAAATATATTTTTTACCAGACAAATATTTCACCAAGAAGCAGCACCATCTTTTGGTTCGTATGTTAAATGAGAAACGGGATACTGCTAATTTTATTTGCAAGCACCCATATTCTTGAGATCAAAATTCCAAGTAATCCTCACCAAAGCATATGTAGAATTCCATTTCTTGAGGTAAAACAACTTTGTAAGTTCAATAATTCCTTTTTTTGCAATCTTGTAATTACAAGTGCAAACGGTATTTTGGATTAAAAAGAGGGAGGGATAGGGTGGAGTGAGAGAAGGGAACACATTTGTCTATCGAATTAAGTGGAGTACTCCATTAAAATATTCATTGTATAGCATGACTCTACCTATCATCAAATTCTAAGCATATATTTTTGTTCCTGGATCGGTATATCTTTATCTAACCTATTTTGCTTTCTAATTTTCTATTTGAAGATGCAATATATGCTCTAAAGGTTGATGGGCTCCATTACAATGTTGATACAAATAGTGTGCTCACATAATATATTCTGAGAATTGATTAACATTGAAGGAGGAAGTATCTAACGATTCAAGAGGAATAAAATGAAATTAAGAGTAATAAATCTTGACTCCCTTGTAACACCTCACAACTCTACTCTTAGAATATGAATCGTTTGTCGTAAGTATATGAGCTTGAACCAGGTGATGTCCTACTTGCTCATGTGTTTTAAGGTTCTTTACCAAGTGTAGGAAGTGGTTTGGGGTCATAAGAGACCTCTAGCACTAAGTCGAGTTCAAAGCCTTCCTACTGGCTAAGTTTTTCGCATTAGTTCATGCAAGGGTCAACTTCAAACGACCATACCTTTCAGCATACAAAGATTAGGTATTCCATAACCTATCAAATTAAAGGTCTATGAGTCTTATTTCCAATGCCAACAAGTTTGCATCAACCGAAGTTCGGAGTAAAAAGTTATGATCATTTTAGTTTTGTTAGACATTTTGTTTTGGACATGCATTTCACTGGCGTTGAACAATGTTGGATAGGTGTTTCACCAGTTGAAACACTGGTTGGACGACGGGAAATCGCTTAAGTCGGTTTTAGTCTAATCTTTCTCACTTTTGACCATTCTTTCAAACCCTAGAAGTGTTTTCTCTCCTCCTCTCATTCTTTTCCATCAAGGTAAGTCCTTTTTCATAGAATTCAAGCTTTCTAACTCAAATTCCTCCGTCTATTCATAAATCATTGATAGAAATCTTAATTCTTGGCAATAGGGTTTTCAAGGAAGAGAATTCAAGAATCTCAAGAAAAGGTTTCTTGATCATTCTTCAAGTTAGGGTTCTTCATCAAGATTTGTAGAACGTTTAAGGTATGTAAGGTTATCATAGTGAGGGATTAAGTTCTTCCTCACGCCCTACATCTACAGTTTCAATTAGTAAGATCAAAGCTAGGGTTTTTACCCCATGATTCATAATTTTCGAATTTACTATTTATTCCTATTGTTGACTTCGTGATTTCATTACTTCACATTATTAATGATCTTTGACTATTGATTCATGCTTAATATACCACATGAACTCTTTATTTGTTAAGAGTTATTGAAGACCTTGTCATATTGATTTCTTATGAAATGTTTTCATGAGTAAAGTAAATTCCAAAACTTTTAGCAATATTTCAGAAAGGGTTTCAAGAAAGCATGAATTGCTTCAAGTGCATTATTTCCATAAAGAAAAGAATAGTTAGCTTTAAAGAGAGCATATATTAGTTTTGAGAAAGTGAAGTCAGTTTTCATATAGCATAGGTTTTTAAAGCAAGTTGAGTATAGTTATAAAGAAGCATTTTAGAGTATTAACCCAACACAGAGAGTATTAACTAAAGTGGGACCTTTTTCCCTAAATGGGACATCATACCGCTATTGAGCATTATTGCATTATTTTGGGGGTAGTATTGAGCACCGAGTTTGGTAAGGGTTCAGATAATCCAAACCTCATAATTGCGCAACTAGCGTAGGATAGGATCGTGTTGTTGATGGTAAGGGCTTAGATATTGGATCCATTAGTAAGTTCATCCCATACCCCGGCAAAGTATTGGATGACTCTAGCAACGTGTGCAAGACGTTGTATCATCACAATGCTCATAGTTATAGTTGTGCGTTAGAGAAACTCCCCAAGAAAAGTAAAGTATACTATTTTAGCATTTGATAATATTGCATATATCTAAGTTGTAAAGCTTTATTGTTTTCAATACATTTGCATGTGTTATCTATGTTACAGTCTTTTCTAAGTTACTCTTTCAGTTAAGTATATTCAGCCTAATCATTGTTTCATTCAGCCATTTTGCATACCGTACATTTCATGTACTAACGCCATTTGGCGTTGCATCTTTTAATGTTGCAAATATAGATTTTCAAGATTGATAACATGCGCTTCGTTGAGATCCTCTCCATCAATTTTTTGTGAGACCTCCTTGCCTTTCAGAGGGCTCCAATTCAATTATTTACTTCTTTATCGTTAGACATTTTAGTTAAAGATGCAGATACAGTTTTCAGGATCGATAGCAGGCGCTTCGTTGAGATCCCCTGCATCAGCTTTTGGTGAGACCTCCTCGCCTTTCGGAGGGCTCCAATTCAGTTACTTCTTTATTGTTAAGACATTTTAGTTATCATTCAGGTAGTCGTGCGTCCTGTCTCGGCACCTATCCTAGTTCAGTAGAGGCTTCATATACTAGTTAGCGAGTCAGTTAAGTCTTGATCTTTAGATGTTTTAAACATTATTATTATGATGATTCATACTTATATTTCACACTTTCCATAAAACATGTTCAGAATTGTGAATGTTTATCACTTTTAAAGCTTCCACATAAGTGTTTAGTCTTCCGTATAGTAGTAAGCCAGGCCTAGTTTCGCTTGGGACCAATAATGGTTTCTGAGTGCCGGTCATGCCCAGGGTATAGGCTCGGGACGTGACATCCCTATTCTCAATTAGTAATCTTTTTGATATTTTTGTAAACTATATTTCCTAAATTGAATTTCATGGTTTTCAAACCCTACTTAGATTTGGAATTTTCATTATATATTTCATCATTAATTGGACAACATTGAGTTGTCTACAAATTAAAGCCACTATTTGAAACAAAGACAATTTTTATACATTCAAATGTTGAGAAAACAAACGGTCTTAACTATTCAGTAGATCGTAATGCAACATCTTAATATTCAAAGGTGTGTTCATATTATGGGCAATCAGATCCAGATGTCTTAATCTTAATTAAAACAAATGAAGCCTAATATAGCTTGTCACAATTTGATTAAATGGTGTACATTCACTGGGTATGTTGTTGTTGTTGTTGTTGTTGTTGTTGTGTACATTCAGTCGGTCCAGTCGATTTCGGGTTAATTGGGTTTGATTCACTAGATTTTTATCCGTATTTGGGTTCAGTTTGATGTTTTTCCTCTCTTCAACAAAATTCTATTGAATAATTTTTTTAAGAAATAGAAAAAGAAAATCCAGTAAATTTGAAAATGCCGATCAAAATCATTTAGATGATTTGTCAAAAATAGCTCAAATTTGATATATTTTTCATTTGATAAAATCTATTTACCTTTTAATTTCTTGAGATATTTTCCCATACCAATTGTCAAGTATGATAACAACTTTCTACAAAACAAAAAATCAATTCAATAGAACAATATTTTGAATCCGATTTGCATAATTCAACTCAAACATAATGTAATAAGGAAGGAAATTGAAATTTATAGAAGGGAAGAACTTATAAATGTAAACTATCTTAAACATAACTCTTCAAGTGAGAAAATAACAAACACAATGATTTATAACTTCAACTAATTGATATTTTTGACATCATAAATATAGAAATTTTTATTTATCTGATTAAGTAATTATTTTATTAATGTTTCGGAAAGACATGCATGTATACAAGAGGTATACCAAAAATAGAAAAAACTACAAGAAGAGATGGTTTTCTACCAATGAGCTAGAGTTCATAAAATACAATAGAACATTGAGGTGTCGTTACAACACTCGCAATGTAATTGATCCAATTCTTTTGGACAATATTGATGATGCTAATGAATGGCTAACCTGAGTCCCTGAATTTCATGAAGATAAAGCAATTTTTTTGTTGATTCTGCTTTCACTTGGGGTGTAGTTGCGGAGACAAATGGAGTTTAAGAGAACCATTGTGGTTTAAGGGGGAATACTTCAAGCTTACATAGGAGGGAAAAAGAAGTAGCTACAAGCCTATCTCTAGTTGATGAAGTTGAAAGTGATGATAAAGTTGAAGAAGACTATGAGCAATAAAATGAAAATGGAGGAATACAAGATTTTGGTAATCTTGTAGAAGTAGAAGAATAAGAATTAGATGTTGATCCATTAATAACTTTGATTTTGTTTGTCCTATGGTCTATGGAGATTTTGTGATATCTACTTTTTAGTTTTTAATTGGAACTTTTTCTTTTATTTATTGTCTCTATTTATTTTGGTATTTTCTCTTTTAAATTGCGCTTCACTTCAATGAAGCAAGCACTTCGTTTCACACTTTACGCGAAGCAGGGCCTTGTCACTTTTTCTCGCTCCACGCTCTCCAAAATACTGCCATGAACATCATTGTCTACCATGGCTGCATAAGGATGTCAGATGCTTGGTCAATTTGTCCTCGATGATAGGGAAGATGTCTCCTAGGAAGCATATTATCTCAAACAGTATGGCTCATTCTGAAGATGATAGCCTGTAGTAACGCTAAGCATACATTCCACTTGACCATTTGTCTCAAAAAAGGTAGAGGGGAGCTATAACCGCACGACTCCTAGTATACAGGCTACAGCATCTCTGGCTTCCAAAATCCTATCTTCAGAAAATCTTTCTATTTACACAAAAAGGAAATAAACAACAATGAGGAAAAGAAAAACTAAGTCCCTCATAAGCTAAAAACAGGTCACTGGTGTTAAAACTTGTAACAGATGTAGGACTGCAACCACATGATTTATATCTGCAGACGCTGGAACTATGTAAAGACATCTGTTGTCTCTAAATTGAAGGTACTAAAATTCAGTTACAGGATGATGTTCTAAGTGCTTAAAATCTGATTAGATATGAAGTACAAGATCTGCACCTTTGCAAACTTCTAGAGAACTTGGTCTTGTCAGAACGGAAAAGTATTGAAGTACAAAATAAACGTTAGATACTAGAGAAATTTTAGGATAGTTGCAAGACAAAGCCACAGTCATGAGATAAAAAGAAGCCTTCTAAGCTACAAATAAAGTAATTGAAATAAGTTGCACCCAAAATGCCATTATTGTAACACATACTAATTACATTGTGCATACGACTAAGTTGATGTCAATAAAATTACTTGAATTTGAAAGATTTGGAATATATTTGGTCTTAAAAGAGTAAGTTCACAGGGAAGTAAAGCCAAATGTTGTAAGTTTCATCAATTGGGCACACTACTAAGTGACCATGCTTATGGTTTGACTATGAATGAACATACCTCATAGGATATGGAGAGTTAGAGGCTGTACTACCTATCCAATTAAAGATCTTTGAGTCTTGTTTCCAGCAAAACAAACCGCTCGTCAATCCGAGTTCTAGATTAAGAGCTATGTGAGTTTGAAGAGGACATTGTCGGCAGGATTCCCACTTACAGCCAAGTCACGTGTATATGACTAAGTTGCATCGATGAGATTAATCAGTCTTGGAAAAATTGAGACTAAATTTGAGCCTAAAGTCTGAGGTGTTCAGGAGTGCGAAAGTGAAGATAATAGTTTAACAGGCTATTGGAGAGATTGGAAAGATGTAAGAAGAAATCGACCAATTGGAAGAGTAATTATCTATCACTAGAAGGGAGGATTATTTTGGTGGATAGTGTATTAGACTCACTTCCTACATATATGATGTCCCTTTTTCCTGTACCACTTGCCAGTAAAGATTCAGAAAAAAATTGATGATTTGAAGAGGAATTTCATTTAGCAGGGTAACAAGAGAATAAATGTGTTCACTTGGTGAACCAGAAGTCACTGACTTGTAGCAAGGAGGACGGGGCTGGGAATAAGAAATCTGAGACAACATAATAAGAGCCTTCCTATAAATTGGCTATGGACATTCTCTATGGAGGACCAGGCCTACGGAGAAGGGTGGTAAGTGAAAAATATAGTGTACATAGTGTTGAAAGATGGTGTCAGCTACACACGGAATTAGTGTATGGACGTCACAAAAGCACTATGGATAGACTTTGTAAACAGAGTGAGCATAACAGAGGGAAATGGTGTTAGGACCTCATTTTGGAATGATGATTGGATTGCAAATGACCCTTTCAAAGATGTTTTGCCTGACATTTTCAATCCGGTAAAGCATCTAAAGATCATAGTGGCCGAGGGTTGGAATTTAAGCTTCAGCAAACTCTTAAATGACTGGAAAACAGTAGATTGGTTGACTTTTTCAAGCTGTTGGAGAACTTCATAGGTACTACTGAACAAAAGGATAAGGATAGGCTGGTGGGCAATTGGAGTAGTAGAGGAAGTTTCACTGTGGGTTCTGCTATGCAGGTTTAAACAAAACTGGGCAGGTTTTTTGGGCATGGCATTGGAAACTTGTCTGGAAAGTGAACATGCTCTTCAAAGTAGCATGTTTTCGTTGGTTAGTGCTTAAAGAGGGAATCTTAACACAAGACAATTTGAGGAAGGGGCATGTATTTAGTGGACAGTGTGACAGGAAAGGAACTCATGATGTTTTGTAGACATTCATAGCTCTCAACAGAAGATCAAGATGCACTCTGTTTTTTTTGTTTCACTTTTGGTGTAAAAAGGTTTTGTTGATGATGTAGAGTCCCTGTTAAACATCGCTGGCACTAGTTGATATTTTTAAGTTGTAATTATGTGTCCTCTTACGTCCCTGTTAAAAAACATCATTACAAGGGATCCATGCAAATATAACCCTATTAAAGTTCAACCTAGACTGTTGCAGCTTTGCAATTGCACCTAAATTCCATTAATAAGGGATGCCAAAGAGTTCCCCAAGAAATGAATCTTTAACAAAAAGAATACTTTTTCAAAGAAAAGCCTTTAACAGGTAGAAGGCATTTGCTCGTTGCACACTCCTTTTCATCTCAAAAAGTATAAGGCTTTTGCAACATATCAGGCCATTGTAGCTTAATAAGAAATTACCTGCAGAACAAAAGCTGAAGAAGACAGTGAGAGCGCAGCACCAATCACTACAGCCTCATCAACACTTCTAATATTCACCTGCATCCTAAATAAGTTATTGACGAAGGAGCAAAAAGAGGATATTGGAAAGTGTAAACATTGTGTAAGTAAGTGCCTATCGAATATCCATACCAAACTATAAAAAAAGATGAAGAGGCAAAGAATATTATTTCACATCTCTAAGGCAAAAGAAAAAAAAAATTGCATGCATCCAATAAGTTAGTGATGACGCAGAAAGGGGATAAAGGAGAGTGCCAATGGTGTAAACACCTAATCAATATCTATATCTTATAAAATTAGAAGATTTTTCTTTCAAAGAACTAGATTCAATGTAAACAATGGAAGAAAGATTTTGTTTTGGGACGATAATTGGTTAGGAAATGGCAGCCTCAAACAGCTCTTTCCAGACATCTATCTGTTGAATCAGCAACATGAGGCCACTGTGCAAGAAGTTTGGTCCATCCATGGATGGAACTTAACATACAGAAGGAGGATACAAGACTAGGAGGTGGATAGACTAGCTGAATTTTATGGCACCCTGGACCATTTTGGAGGATTGAAAGAGGGAGAAGACACTCTTAGGTGGATTCATCACAGCAAAGGTATCTTCACAGTTAGCTCTGCCTACAAGAACCTGAATCAAATGGGGACTCAACTCAGATTTTTCCCTTGGAAGCTTATCTGGAAAGTCAAAATTTCATATAAGGTGACAGTCTTTACTTGGTTGGTAGTTAAAGAGGCGGTACTAACATAGGAGAATCTAATGAAGAGGGGAATACATATGTGTCCTAGATGTTTTTTTTGTGAGCAACAGGCAGAGACAATCAACCATCTGTTTCTTCATTGCAAGGTGGTTAGACAACTGTGGCACTTATTTACCAGCTTCAGGGAAACAAACTGGACCATGCCACAAAGGGCAAGTCAGGCTATAGAAAGCTGGAACAATGAAGGCAGTGGCAGTACAGACCAAAGCAGATGGAGGATTGTCCCAGCAGTGATTTGGTGGACCATATGGAAGGAGAGAAATATGAGATGCTTTGAGAGTAGTAGTAGTCCTTTACACAGGATTAAAATGAACTGCATAATCACTTTTTGCTATTGGTGTAGTTCGGAGTATGTAGATGATCCTATAGCGGCTAGAGATATCCTAGGTCCTTTGTAAGATGAAGTAGGATCTAGTGTAGTTTTGTTTTAAGTACACGCAATTGTATGTAGCTCCATGATGTAAATTTGGGATCCCAGCCTTTAGTGCCAAATATTAATACACAAAACTGTTACCTTTGTCAAAAAAAAATAAAAATTAGAAGATTTAACCGGACTAGCAACCCAGCATAGCCCTTTACAAAGAATAGCCCTATTCATTTTATATACCCTAGTTAACATTTAGGTTTCATACTTCTATAGCCAGTCCCTCAAAACCCCTAATCTTTTTATACGTCATTCCTCACCTAAGTTGCTCGGACTCTTCACTTTTGGTGCCGCACCTATGTCAACATGACATGGGTGTGGGTGTGGGTGTGGGATCTGTGTCTGACTTGGTCAACTGATTTTGGGTACTTTGTCAAAAATCGATGGGAAATGTCTAGACAGTTTTAATGATCTCTATAATCAATACAAAAACTAAGGTGAAATTGAAGAAAATAGATACCTTGGTCAAGCCCCACACCATGCAAAGCAAAGCCTGGTATTTAAGTGGAGAAGGGTAGAGGGGCGGGCCCATTATCCACCGAGTTTAGAAGGTTGTGATTGGTCCAAAGGGGGGGTCACAGACGGATTTCTCGATTATAAAAAAAAAAATACAAAAACTAAGGTGAAATTGAAGAAAATGGATACCTTTTATATAGAAATTTCTATGTCACTCCTTTTCCTTTAATCTCTTTCCAAAATTCTCCTCAAGTTCTCCACATAATATCTCATAATTTAGGTTTTATAACTCTACTTTTGGATATTTTAATTATTTTTAGGCGAATCCCCGCACCCGTATCCATACATGGATCCATATCCCCGAATCTTAAAAATTAGATCATTAAGGATCCGACCTCTGGAGCCGCACCTGTATCGGACACTTAC
This sequence comes from Solanum stenotomum, assembly GCF_019186545.1. Taxonomy (NCBI): domain Eukaryota; kingdom Viridiplantae; phylum Streptophyta; class Magnoliopsida; order Solanales; family Solanaceae; genus Solanum; species Solanum stenotomum. Next base: position 17,069,840 of record NC_064292.1, on the reverse strand, counting down.
CCCCAAGTCCGAGCAACTTAGTTCCTCACAAATCATATTAACATTCTTCAACCCTAACACTTCATTATCATGCCGCTTCTAATCCTTCAGCTGCCGCCGTCGAATTCCTTCCTCTTCTTCACCTTCAATCGTAGAGACTCTCAGTAAAATAGGAAAACGGTTTATGGTAAAATGGGACAGATAGGAACTCTATTCCTTTATTGGAGGTATGATGTTATCTGAATTACAGGACCCAATCAAGAGTTCGAGGATCCAGTAGCTAATCAGGAACTTACAGAGAAGTTTAAGGGTTTAGCCAAAGTTTGATGGAAGGGAAGAAATGGATTTTGAAGAAGAGATAGTGATAGATAAAATGTAAATGTGTGGATCCATAATCTTCTCAATGAATTGTACAAGTACTTATATAGTTGAATACAAGGGAATAAATTGAATCAAATCTGTTACTAACTAATTTCCTGAACTGTTACTGTTCAAAACTAACTTCCTGCTAAAACTTGTTTGCTAATTTGACTAACAACTAACTTCTTTGTTGACTCGTCTGCTGACTCAGCAACCATATAATTCTGATAACAGTACTCCCTCCACCATGAGATCCTTGTCCTCAATCCCTTAACCAGCCCATCAAATAAGTGGAAGATTCATTAAACTGTGAAACGTTACCTTGTCATAATGTGATGTGCTTCCAATGCCAATAAAAAGTAACCCATCCAATAGTATTTAACATCCAAAAAACTGCCAAACAAAACGCATCCCATGCCGAAATATCACTAGTACCGCCTCATCCTGGGCCATCGCAATGATCAAAAGTAGGAAACCTGGTTAGAAGGACATTGAAATACTCCCAAGTAGCAGCATCAGCTGATAAGTCCTTCCACTTCACCAAGGCTTGTGCTACTGCTTTATTACCCTTCTTAATAATTCATCTTTGTAATATGGCCTCAGGTCCTGGGTAGTGGAGGCTTGCAATATCAATAATAGAAGGATAAGCATGAGAGGAGACATCATAACATCTCTTCAGGAGAGATACAGTGGATTTTCAGAGTGTCTGGAAACAGCAATGTGTAGGCCACAAGACCAACTTTCTCAAAAATCTGACATAGCCAACTGCATGCACAATAGCCAACAATTCTCTATCATCAACAGACATAGCTGCATCTCTTGGTGATAGTGACTTGCTGATAAAGGCAATAGAGTGCCCTTGCCGTATCAACACAGCTCTTATACCAAAACCACTAGCATCTGTTTCCACCAGAAAGATCCAGCTAGCATCAAGCAAAGCCAAAATAGGAGCTCTAGTAAAGGCTTCCTTCAGTTGTTCAAAAGCATCAGTAGCAGTTGGTGACCATTTGAAACTATCTTTCTTCAAAAGATTAGTTAATGGTTTATTGATGATGTCAAACCCCTCTATGAATCTTCTGTAATAACCAACTAATCCAATGAAACCCCTTAATTGCTTGATAGTAGTTGGAACATGCAAATTTTCAACAGCAATTATCTTCTGAGGATCAGTGGATACCCCATCCTTAGTAATGATTAATGAAATGGCCCAAATATTCAATCCTATCCACTCCCAGAAAACAGTTGCTCTCCTTGTCTAGTAGTTGATGACTTTTCATTTCAACAAACACATCACTGAGGTGTAGTAGATGGTCTTCAACAGACTGGCAATAGATCAACATGTCATAAAAAAGACTAGGACATATTTCCTCAGACATCTTTGGTAGACAACATTCATCAAACCTTGCAAGCTTGTTGGTGCATTAGACAATCCAAATGGCATCACCAAATACTCAAAATGCCTTCAGTAAGTTCTAAATGTTATTTTTGGTAGATCTTCCTCGTCCATCCTGATTTATCCAGCCCTAAGATCTATTTAGGAAAAAAACACTGAACCACCTAGTTCATCCAAAAGATCTTCTACAATGGGTATAGGGAATTTGTTATTAACAATGTGTTTGTTAAGATCTCTATAGTCTACACAAAGCATCCATGAGCCATCATTTTTGTCAACCAACATCACCGGTGTGGCAAATGGAATGCTACTAGGCTGAAAAATGTCCTGATTTAAAATCTGTTGCGCAAGTTCTTCAATAATTTCCTTTTTGACAGAAGGATACCTATAGGGTCTTCGGTTAATAGGGTCAATGCCATTCTGTAAAACCATTTTGGGGTCAAAAATCCCCCCTAGATGGTGGTAACCCTGTGGGTTCAGCAAATAGTCCACAAAACTCCTCCAATAAACTCACTACTCTAGGATCTTTATCAGTATTGTCTTTAATCTCTAATGCAAGCAGTTCAGTACACATAGTAGGGATTACTTAAATCATACAACAGGGATTGATTACCTGACATATTCGAGAGCGCATGCCAGCTCCAACCGATGTACTTTGCTTACCTGCACCTCTTAAGTAAATGTTTCCATCCTTTGTACACTCATAGTGAGTTTGCTGAAATTCATCTTAATATCCCCCAATGTCAGTAACCATTGTACTCCTAAAACCACTCCACAAGACCCCAGTGGCAGTAAAAGAAACTCAGCAGAGAATTCAGCCCCTTGTAATAACCAAGAAATCTTGCAATCATTATCCACCTTCATCATATTTCCATTGCCTGCAACAACCATTTGAGGTATAATGGAGTTAGTAAACTCTTCACCAACTCTGGATCTATGAAGTTATGGGAGCTACCAGTATCAACCAGAATATTCAATGATTTTCTTGAGTGATAACCAGTTATCCTGAGTGTTCTGTAACCCAATGATCAATTCAATGCATGAACAGAAATTTTCATCTGTTCTAATGGCTGGTTCAACTCCACTCCTTGATCATTTTAGTACCCCCTCCTCCTCCTGAACTTGGAACTCCTCCTTATCCTCAAATTCCAAGAGATATAGCTGTTTCAAGTTCCAGCACTTGTGACCTGGTACATACTTTTCATTACAAAAGTAACATAACCCCTTGGATATCTTCTCATTCATTTCCTCTAAACTTAGTGTCCTTCTAGTAACTCCCCTACTATTTGCAGACCCCCCAGTGCTAGGAGTTGGCAAGATAGGTTTGTTGCAAAATCTTTGATCCATAGGTCAAGGGCTCTACCCATAAGCTCTTGCCTGAGCAACTTGAAAAGCTTCTTGCATCCTAGTCGACTTATAAACTTGAGACAAGTCATAGGGTTGCTAAATTGAATTAAGGTTTGAATCCTCTCGAAAAATAGCTTATGGCATTTTCTTGAGATAGATTCACCCAGGTCAAATTTCTTTCAAAAACAACTTGGTATTCCTATACACTACCAGTCTGCCTTACCTTCTTAATCTCCTCCATAGAATCATCATAATCAGCCCCAAATCTCTCCACTAACGCCATCACATACTCAATCCAGGATGGAGGCTGTAGGTATTTTCTGTATCTCACGAATGATAAATGCCACTGAATGGCCTCCCCTCCAAGATGACTGCTGCAATGCCCACCTCTGATCCAAGGGAAACATTTGGTCTACTATAAACAACCAAGCACTCAGATCTTCCCTTGCGAACTTGGGAAAATCAATAGCGAGTCATCCCATGGTTGTAATTGCTAGCATCAACAAGACTCTTCCCCCTTCACCTTTCAGTTGAGCCTCCCTCCATTAGATTTGCAGTTTCCACCCCGATTGGGTTCTCTACCCTCGACCACCTTCGATTTGACCACTTGATCAAATCACTTCAAACTGGACACTTCCCCATAGAGATGTCCAACTTCCGTGACCAGTCTCTGCACCATATCGCAAATTCTCCCATTTCTGTTGGAGAATTCTCACTTCCAGATTCACCATATACCCTAGTACCCTTCGCCATTATTGCCGAGGATTATACAATTCTGATACCAACAACATTCTTTTTATTTTATTTAGGAGAGAGAAAGGGAAAGGAGTAGGGACTTATGAACATAATAACATAACAAACAAAACACGGTGAAATGAAGAAGAACAATCAAGAGTAAATGAAGGGAAAGTCTGACAAACTACTTACTCATATCTGATTAACTATTTACCAACTAGGGTATCTTGCTTTTAAGTGGTATACCAACACACTGCATACATTTCTAGCCTTCATAAAAGCCCCTCTATTTGCTATAGGAGTTATTTCAGTACAGTTAGTTCCTAAAGGATGATACTTACCAGATCAGGCCTTGAGTGAAAAAGAAACTCCAAAATCTTTGTCCCGACAGCATCATTAGGTGGAAGCTCGAAAGATGTAAATGCCAAAGTAGATAATACAACCTTCAACATAATAAACAAGAAAACATAAGGCAAACGTTTGAAGCACCACATAGTACCTAGGTACAAATATCCTAAAGGAAATCATCAGATATCAAACTTCAGGTATTCCATTATGCTAGAGCATCAAACAATAGCACATACTTGACTGTGAGAACTAATTACACCTGCAAAAGGTTGTATTTTAATTTTCCTTATTTCTCTGAGACTTCATATCGCCTAGGCACTTGCATCATGTTGTAAGAATTCAAATGCAGAAAAGAAGTACATACATAATTGTAGCTACATAAGGGCAACTTTTCCTCATCAGTTCCAGTCAATAATGCCTATTGATTACTAACGAATGGCATAAAATAATGTAAGAAATATAAAACTTAAGCAATGAGAAGTGGTCTTATCAGTGCTAATGAAAATGCTTTCTCTTGACCAAGTCAAAGAAGTAAGTGAAAGTATAACAACAAACTCTTTTCCCATGTAGATTTGCTCTTCAACCCCTTGCCCTCAATTTTATAAGACATTTTTTGTGCCCAAAACACAGTTCATCCAGATTTAAGTGTAGCATTTTTCTATGACATGGTGATATTTAATTAAAGAAGTACCAACAAGGTACTGAAAGATTACATCAGAAAAGGGAGCATCATCCTTATATAGGTTGAAGAAGTGCAGAATGTCTATCAAAGAATCAAAATCAGATACAATATTCTTCTGACCCCACAAATAGAGACTTTTTAAACATATAGATTTTACAAGTGAAATGTTACCCCTTCTATCATTAGAACACCTATTATTTCTTTTCAACCAGATAATCCAAAATATGCAAGTAGGAACACCATTCAGAACTGTCTGGTTCTTTAGGTAAGGACTATTTACACCGCCATCACAGAACAAGTTTAAGACTTCCTTGCAATGACCCATTGGCTCCACAAATGTCTAGAAACATTGACCAAATCTTCCTTGTGAAGGTGCAACGAAGCAGCACATGATTAGCATGTCATTGCTAAGATATTACCTGAAAAAGCATAACCTTCTCCAGAAACCAACTAAATCAAATAAATAGTACAATAACAAGAACTAACAGGTTCCCCCAACTATAACTCAACCCTGTAATGTGTGTCAGCAAAATAGGAGAAGAAACATTTGGTGTATCATGATTGTGAAGTTCTCAACAGAACTTGAATAGAACAGAATGTGTCAAAAAGAAAGAGAAGGGTGAGAAATCTGGACTTTACTAAAAAGGCTGAGAACTCTGGCTTTGAGAAGCTTTTAATTTGAAAAAGTGAAATATTAACAAACAGCATGTCTGTAGCAAGCAGGGATCAGTCTCCACCTGGTAAGGAGGAGATAGAGCTGCTCTCACTCTATCATGTTAGTGGCAGACGAAGTAACATAAACCCACCTCTCTTGAGACATGCAAATGATCAAATTTATAACAGAGTTAGCTTTGACTTTTCATTACTGTATTTCAATAAAACAGTAAGAAAGTCTAAAATAGGATTGGAGATGCTCTTAATCAAGGTTATTACTTTTTATGGCATTATTTTTGCAACCATAGTAATGTATACGATGAATTTGGTGCTAGAACAAATCACATCCTTCTATCCAAAAATAGAAGCGGGAGAGTGATTACTTAATTTGCAGCAAAGTGGTGCCGAAAGAGTAAATTAGTACTCTAGCAACACCAGAGCGTAAGCCTCTACGTATCAACCCCACTAGACATGCTGCAAGGATTAAATGAGAGGGTAAACTGTTGAAATAATGAACACAGGAAGATGAGGTGAAGACAGCCTTGTTGAAAGAGGCAAATTCTAATACACATCCAAAAGTGTCTGTCAGTATATATCCTTTTATCTTTATCTGTAGATTTAGTTACGCACTACTGACTATCAATGAGCCAGAAAGTCAGAAACCATTATAATTGTGAGAAATATAGGAAAAGAATATTATTGAATTGTTGTTGTGTCTACATTATTACATTGAGACCCTATTTATAGACCCTAGAATACAATCCTTTACCAAGTAGGATACTATTTAGTATTCCTATATCTATTTCTATTCCTATTCCTATTCTAACAGGATTGTATAAACCTATTCCTATTCTAACAGGATTGTATAAACCTATTCCTATTCTAACAGGATTGTATAAACCTATTCCTATTCTAATAGGATTGTATAAACCTATTCCTATTCTAACACTCCCCCTCAAGCTAGTGCATACAATTCATGTACCTAGCTTGTTACAAATGTAATTAACACGAGGACCGATGAGGGGCTTGGTGAGATATCTGCAAGTTGATCACTCGACTTCACAAAATTGACAATCAATCTCAATGTGCTTGGTCTTCTCATGAAATACTGAATTTGATGCATAATGCCGATAAAACACAGAGTGATAAAATTACAGTGTTGGAACTTCCCAAACCAAGCTTGCAAAGACTGTTTCAGACCATAGAGTGACTTACGTAATCAACATACAAGGCTACTAAACTCCCCCTGAGCAACAAAATTAGGTGGTTGCTCCATATAGACTTCTTCACAATGCAGCGAACATTGTAAGTGCTCAAAATCTAGTATAAAGTACATGGTTCATGTTGGAATCAATAGACAGTCGATATTAAACAAGTCACCGAAAAAACTGGCCAGAACATGCTCATATGCCGGAGTATTAGATTTGATGGCTAAAAGTAGTCACAATCTAAGAAATAAAATTATATGGGTAGGGTCGGAATGATGTCACGACCCAACTAGAAAATAAAAATTATATAGGATAGTTCGAATTGATGGAACGACCCCATTGAAAAAGAGAAATAATATGGGTAGGGTCGGAATGATGGCACGACCCTACTGAAAAAGTAAAAATTATACGGGTAGGGTTGGAATGATGGCACAACCCTATGCAAATCAGATTTGAGGAGTCACCGGAAAGACGAATGGAACTATGCAAATCAAATCTGAGGAGTCACTAAAAAGACACATGGTGCTATGCAACTCAGATATGAGAAAATAGTTCAGAAAAAATCCACAGTACTACGCAAATTAAATATGAGAAGTAGTCCGTAGAGATGAACAGTGCTACACAAATAAGATATGCAAAAAAAGGTAGTCACCGGAAGGATGGCACGGTGCTACACAAATTAAATATGAAAAAGTAGTCACCGGAATGATGGCACGGTGCTACACAAATTAAATATGAAAAGTAGTCACCGGAATGATGCACGGTGACCCAACTTTTGGGCTGCATATATGGATAATAGCCACCCGCCGGCAGCGGAAGCTCTTTGGTTTTCTACCAAGATCGTAGAGGCTCTGATACCATGTGAGAAATATAGGAAAAGAATATTATTGAATTGTTGTTGTGTCTACATTATTACATTGAGACCCTATTTATAGACCCTAGAATACAATCCTTTACCAAGTAGGATACTATTTAGTATTCCTATATCTATTTCTATTCATATTCCTATTCTAATAGGATTGTATAAACCTATTCTTATTCTAACAATAATAAGATAGAATAGGAAGATAAGGTAAATGAGTACCATATTTAGTGGTAACTCCATTGACAGAATGACCCAAACCCCACTTAGTCAACACAATGGAGTCCAAACTCCTACAGGCCATGAAATGGTTCCAAAAGCAGAGAATCAACTTCTATTCTATGTAGAGACATATCCCACATAATAATTCCTAAAACTGCAGACAATAACAGTTATAAATATCTCAAGAGGGAGGTGCATTGTCTTCAAGCACAAGACTGCCCCTCTTACATTTATCTAAAAAAGCATAATGAAGCACCATTGCAACTTCTTAACAGGAATTTAATATAAATGTCTGTTGCTGAAACGATAGAAGGTCTTTTTCTATGGCATGTAGAATTTTAGTAATCTATTAGAAGGAGCGATTCATTTTTTTTTTTCCAGAAAATACCTGAGTCAGTCCCATGCCAAAAGCAAACTTTGCAAGCGCTTTCAAGCGTGCAAGTGAAAGCTCTAATCCCATTTCAAAAAGCTGTAAAAAGATATTTCCTTGAGTCAGATTCAACCTTGCAACATTCTTAACAAACAAAACCAAGGATACAAGAGAAGAAATGTTTAATATTATATTAAATGCTTGATTAGAAAAATAGGGTATTAAAACAGATTAAGATCTTGATTCTCTAGATAAGACTTCCTAGAAATTTATAACAATGCAACAATCCACAAAGCATACTGACCTTTAAGCTTCTTAGGTATACTAATCATCATTATATTTCTTTATGAAACTAATCACACTATATGTTGTTGGATCAGAGGATTCCAGTTACTGAAAAACACATCTCTACTTAAGAATAATTTTTTAATCAAGTCAGGAATCTTAAGTTAGGTATTATCCTCTAAATAAACAGGGATCCAGCTAGAAAGATAAAGAGGGAATCCATCACATCATACTACAAAAACAGGAGAAGCGAGAATTTTTTAATCAAAAAATTGAACGTGTAATCCTATGATGTGAAAGAAATGAAGGAGCAACATTTCCATTCTACCAGATGGAACAGCAGAGTATATTCCCCCATTTAAGATATAGCAAGTTTAAAGTAACATTTTTTTTATCAAGTAAAACAAAGTTTGAAGTGACATAACTTGGGGTGACAGCAAACATAGAAACCTTCTGAAATATCAATTACTAGGCTTTTGTTTCCATTGAAACGTTGCGTTTAATTAAAATCTAAGTTCTATCCTGAAAAATAAGCATAAAACTTTTTTATCCTCCACAAAAGAAAGCACAAGGCAGTCTATTCTTGTTTTGGCTTCCTTATCCAGCAAAATATACTCACTGCAGCAAAGCGTTGTGATATCAGTCGTGAATTTTCATGATAAAGTTCCACATAAAACATGTTTCTGTTACTTGATTTCAGTCCTACTGTAACTTGTTAAAAGGACTTTGAAACAATAGCTTGGAATGGTAAAAATAAACTTAGAACCTTTTCAAATATCAATTACTTCGGTTTTGTTTCCATTGAAATATTGGTATTAATTAAAAGCTAAGTTCTAAGAATAAAGCTTTCTCATATTTATTCTTTTGCCTTCCTTATCCTGAAAAATAGTCCTACCTTAGAAAACAATCGCAATGTCAGCCTTTCATTTTCATGATTAAGTTATGTATAAAACAATCTCCCCGGGCCAAGTGGTTCACGGTTCGAAACTCTATGGATAATGGGTTCACCCTCTACCCTTCTCCACATAAATATCTGGATTTTAACTGCACCTGACCCAAACATCACAAGTTGCGCCTCTTACCACTAGACTAGAGCTAGTAACGTATCATTTTTAGGCATAAATACAGGAATTAACTACATCTTCAACTCACCAGAACATCAATGCACACAAAAAAGTTTTAAGTTAAACAACACAACATATGATATCACTTTCATTCCGCCCCCCACCCCCCACCCATCCACCACCCCAAAACAAAAGTCTAACCCAACTGAAAAATTAAATCACTGATCTTAACTAAAATGGTCTTTGCTTGTCAGCATACATTTAATTGATTGTTTTTCATTGATCTTTCTATACGAACATACATAATACAAGTTTTTTCCAAATAAGTCAAGACGCAAGCAATGGGAAAGATGAATTTAACATCAGATACTATCATATGCCCCAGATCCTATAAGTAAATATGAGTAGTTATGGATCTGTCAGTGTTTGCCCAATACTCGCTAATTGGAAGTTTGGAGTTGGACAGGTTAAATTTTCAAGGTGCTCAATTACAATAGAGCAAAAATGCCCTCAACGTATTAGAAATGGTTCCAATTTCCCTCTCCTTCCACCTACTAGATCAAATTTGCCCCTCCTTCCACCTATTGGTTCAAAAATGCCCTTAACCTGTTCCTCAAAAAAATGCCCGTAACCTATTATAAATAGTTGATATTTGCCCTCCTCCTTCTACCTAAAAAATGTTTATCAACTATTAACTATTAGATAATACGCCCGTGCTTTGCGCGGTCTTAAATATTTTATTAGAATTTATAAACATAATATATTTATAACATCAAAATATTTTTTAGCCTTCAAATTCGAATAAATCAAGTCTCAATTTTTTAATCTTTTTTACTACTACTAGCATCTTAGTTATGTATCTGTTTTTTCCCATTACTTAACAATTTCAGACTTTAAAATCTACTGAGATTTTTGTATAATTTATGTTAAGAGATATTGTATAATTTACACTCTTTCTTAAGAAACATCTTAACAGAAAAAAATATCTTTTTGTAGGCATACATGCATAATGAAATTCCTCTTTCCCTGTGACTAAGATAATATTTTTAAACAACATACATTCGGGTCAATTTACATGTTAGTTCATATATTTTGTAAGTACTTCTATTAGGTAAGACAACATTTAGACAAACAACCAAGAACTTTCCAAAAAAAAATTATAAATCAAAAGGAAACTAAATAATTGTCAATGTATAGTAAAAAAAATTATTGACATATAATTAGAACTAGAAAATATTTTTGAGTCATTTCTAAAATGTCAAGGGAATCTTTGATCTAATAAGTACAAGGAGGGGCAAATTTGAACCATTTCTAATTGGTTAAGGGCATTTTTTATCCAATAGGTTGAAGGAGACATTTTTTAACCATTTCTAATACGTTAAGGGCATTTTTGAACATTTTCCGCTTATAGAAAAAATAGAAATGGGAGAACTAAATAGCTAAGGATTCATAACGCGAACTGCAACTAGTTTGAGATTCAGGCATAGTTGATTGTTGATCATTGATTGTTGCTTGATTGATTTAGATAATCAATAAGCGCTTCCTACTCTAATAAATAGGATTTGCAAAAAGTCAGAAAATCAAATGTGCAAGCAAATAACATAAATATTGGTTGACCTTTACAATATGAAATATCTTTTTTAACAATTTTGGTGCCTGAGCCAGCTTGTGCACACCTCCACTAATTCCACGGCGTGCCTGCTTCCTCTCACCAGCATAGGTACATGAAATATGTCTAAACCAATAATATTCACAGGTGCCTATGCTACTTTGCAATGGATGTCATTATCAAAAACAATAGAGTATATAAATAGGCTGAAAGAAGGCAAAACGGTGTAAGGTCACCTCCAACTTTCTCTGTAACTGATTCCCTCAACAAATACATGATTAAAAACATGATTGCACTTTAGCAAGGGGCGCCATTCTGTGTTTTATTTAAGAGAGTGAAAGTGAAAGGAGTAGGGATTTATGAATAGAACAATAACAAACAAAACATGGTGATATGAAGAAGAAAGAACAAGAATAAATGAAGGGAAAGACTGACAAACTACTTACTCAGTTACTCATAAGTTAACTATTTACCGACTTGGGTTTCTTGCTTTTAAGTGGTAAACAAGCACACTACATGCACGGTCAAATGTTCAAAATGGGATATACAGCAACCAATGAGCTTACCAAGAAAAGAATCCCCCACTCCGAAAGAACTTTAACATCCGTGATGTTTCTGATCAGCCCAAATTGATTAAGCACAACTCCAGCAAAGAAAAAACCAAGTATCTGAAACCAATAAATAGATTAGCACCATCTGACTACAAGAAAACAGTACTATACAATCTCTGTCTCAAACTTCAGTGACATGAAATTTTGATGTGACTCCAACAAATGACTAGATTACAAATGAATTCATACCATGTTCTCACATATAAACCATTAGATGCATAGTTAAACAATTATTTGCAAATATGGGTGGAAAATTACTTCATGGAATATTTTTTTACGCATCTTAAAAGTATAATCACTTCTAGGAACTTCCATGATTTTGCCTAGGACGCCAAAGAGTCATTCAGAGAAAAGAGACACAGATTGTTTTAATGCAAATGTCTATAAGAGCCTTCAGCTAGACTTGAAATGTTAATTATCAGTGGAAAGCATTAAATAACGCTCTCATAGAGAGGTCAAATACATCAAAGACTTCACCTAGATGATGTAAATTTTAACTCAAATGCCAGTGCAAGTACCAAAAATGACTGGTAGTTAGGACTTAGGACCATAATACAGTACTGTGGTTTCCAGCTAAGTTGTGCGGACTCTTCACTTTTGATGCGGCATCCGTGTCGGATTCTCCAAATATACACTACTTTTGGCAAATCCGACGTGCACCCCTTGGCATTTTTGAAGAGTCCGAGCAACATAGGTTTCCAGTGATTAATATTTTATGTTGAAACGCTAACAACTGAGTTCAGATAAACTCAGTGTAACAAGTATAGTAAAGGTCAAATATCAACAATTCAAAGTTTCTTTCATCAAATCAAAAAACAGCTTTATTCTTTCTCACTGGAAAACACAAGTTCAGGCAAGTAAATCTTTGGGTTGAACTTGGGTGTAATATCGATATCATGGACATACATGTTCTAATGTTAACTTAGGATAGAATCCAAGATACAATGTGAGCTGATATTGTTCACATTGGCTTTTGACAATACCGATCAAATGAAGGCATATAATTCACTCAGATCAATGTTGTCATGATGTAAGGCAAGTGAACAGGTCTACAAAAACTATCATGTGTTTATTCCTGGATATTTTCATTTTGGAAGGCAATTTTAGAAACTAATATCATGTAAAGGGCTGCTTTTCCTTGTTAGGATACACTGAAAGATATACCTTCCCATATAAACTATCTGCATTACAGCAATATTGACTAGAAACTCGATTTGGTCTTAAGATCATGAAGTGTACTCACTAATGCCTCAATGATGACATAGGTAATCTTGACGCCAGCTAAGGCCTTATTTAACCCTAAAATTCATCAGCAAAATTTACTTCACTAAAATAGTCAACTCTGTTTTTGACTAAAGTATCAAATAACAAAAGGAGAGTAGCACTTGATTTGAAAAGCGGAAATCTTTCATTAAAAAGTACTTATCTGTTGACACATACACGCATAACCAATTATAACATGAAGCAAACAACAAGGAAGGACTTGAATAATGTATTCAACTCACAGGGCTAGCTTTTATGGTCTTGAAGGCAGGAACAATGAGTACAGTCACAGCTAAGAATGTCAAAGTGTCTAACCCAAGGTCATTGATAACATCAACAGCACTTGCAACATCAAGTGATGCATATATCTGAAACCTACACCTCAAAGATTTTTGGTGTTTTAAGATACAAACTCCTCTTCCGCTGTACGAAGATGAAAAAGGTGTACGTTTGCAAACACCATTTGTTCCCGAAGATGGATGGTTTATCTTGTGATATGAAGAAATATGAACGGATTTGTTATAGGCATATGATAGATTAGAATAATGTGGATGCAAACAAGAAGCAGAAAAGGTGGACCAGGTAGACCTCGTTTGAGCTCTTACATTATATCCCTGCAAGGTAAACATATTATTTGTCATTTATTTGAGTGTATATATGATCACTAGACAATCTTAAAGAGATGCAGAGACTATAAAAGAAAAGGAGAAATTCAGATGAAAGCAGCACTAGGAGAAAGGTAAATAAGGTTATAGTGGCATTTATGTATTGCAGAATTCAACCATCTGGCTACAAAATTAGATGTGCAAAATAGTATAGCATTATAGGGTAATAGTAGTATTTGAATTTGAAGATTATGATGAATTTATAGGAGGAAACCTGAAGAATACAATTCATACCTTGGGAGCAGGATAGCGACGGATGAAGTCACACATAGTATTTACTATGAAACACACAAAGCATTGAGCAATGGGAACATCAACAACCCTCCCTCACTGTTAATTTTTTATATTGAGAATATGAATGGTGAGCAAAACCCAAAAGGGAATGAAGAGGGTGATGAGTGGCCACGCTGATTGTTGCTGTTGCTGTTTAGAGAGAGAGAGAGAAAGACAAAAGAGTTTTAGAAGAAGGATTGAGGAGCTCGGAAGCAATGATTCATGGACCAAAATGGATGTTGAAGATTTTCTCTGACAAACCCCCTTTTTTACGTGGCCTTAATTTATCCCAACCAATTTCTTTTGAAAATGCCCATAATTGACTCTTTGGTGGCCTAATACTCATTGTAAACATAATCTTAGCGTATAACCAGAGGTGTCAAATAAGCGGGTTGAATTGAAATTGAAAAAATCATATATATATATAAAAGAGAACTCTAGGCCCGCCGACGTGGCACCACCACAAACCAGAATTTCCTTTTAATTTATTTATTTCCAAAATTAACCTTCCTTTTCATGAAAAGTTGTGACTTTTATAAAGAGTTGCAGCTTTTACGAAGAGTTGCGACTTTTATGAAGAATTGAAACTTCTATGAAAAGTTGCTACTTTTATGAAGGTTGTGACTTTTCCAAAGATTTGTGCCCTTTCCGATAAGGCACAATAAGCATTTGTTCACACTACCTTTTGTTGTCTATAAATAGAGAGATTTCCTCTCATTTTAAAACAACGAAAATTCTGAACTTCTTCTTCTTCTGCATAATTAAATATTCCAGTACTTTGCTCCTGTTGAGTAGCTCCCTGACACTATTGTTTTTGTATCAATACACTGCTGAATAGAATTGTTCTATCTTGAGAGGATCTATTCCTTTAAAACTTGGGTACTAGAGGGGAATAATTTCATTAAGGAGACAATGTGAATTCAGTGGGCTCCATTTTTTCCTTTCTGTTTCATTCGATTGTTACAGATGCTGATATGATTTTTTACAGTCATTAATTTATGTTTATGTTATTAATTGCTATTTTTAGTACATGTTTTAAACTTTGTTCTTTATGCTTATACTGTAGATCATTATGTTGAAATAAACATATGTTAGAGTTTAATGTAATCATTAGACTATTGGTGTCATGTAGATTAGAATTCTTAAACTTGTGAAATGAATGACTTTGATCTTTATAGAGTTTTCCGTGACCAAAAGAATCATGGTATGTCCAAGAAGGGACTTTTGAGTGTTCAGAAGTTGTGGTGGTTTCACACTACCTTGGAGTTTTAGTTATTCAATTTTCTATCTTCTCAAGGGATTCAATTGATTAGTGACATAAAAAAAAAAAAAAGGAATGTAGTGGGATGGTAAGTATTGTACTCAACCTTAATCAAAAGTTTGGGGTTCAAATTTCGGATTGGAGTCAATGAATTACCCCTCAAAGTAGGATGAATCCATATTAATCAAATCTTAAAGAAATAATTATCTCCTTATAAACATTAGATAAAGTTTTAACCATATTGATCGAAACATAAACAACAAAATATGTCTTTTGGCTATCAAAGTAGTGTCATCGATTGCGAATGATTTTGAATAAGGGACTTGCCAAGACATCATTTAATCCAAATTATTTGAGCGACATACATTATTTCATTGAACTCCAAGAGAAGTGTTTTTATATTTTAATTTACTTATCAAGTACACAACTAATTACATAAGATGTATAACATTTAGATTCTATATATAGAGACCTTGAATAGAAGAAAAACTCTCGCAATTGATGAATAAAATGTTTGTACCACTTTTCAAAAATACAAATATAGACAGTGAAACAATTACATATATTCTCTAAAGAATTTGGTGATGAAGAACTAGAGTAAAATGAAGAATTAATAACAAAATGCATAAACAATTAGAATCAAATCTTTTTGGTTTTAAGATTAAAAAAATATTTCATTTCATCTTTGGATAAAATATACTTGACAATTTATCGTAGGGCTTTACCCACTCGAAAACACTTATATTATCAAATGTTCAGAAGCAGATTATTGACGTAGTTCACCACTGCGCGAAGCGCGGGCAATTTACCTAGTATTAAAATGAATTGAAATAGAAATTGGGTTGAGTCATGGCCCTCCTAAGTTTACTTTGGCTCAAATGAGCTTAAAAATGGGTTGGACTCAAATGGGCTTAAAACGAATTGGGTCAAAACCCGCTCAATTCGACTCACTTTAATCTCAATAATTTTAATATATTGTTATTTAAGTTTTTTATAACCACAATTTGAATTTCAACTCAAGAAATTTTTTAAAAAGAAGTTATAAATGGATAGATAAATCTTAAAAGATATAAAATAGATAGTAATATAGGAACACATATTACATCAATGAAAATAAAGAGTCTTAAAATGGGTTGAAACTGGAGATTAAATTGGGTTCAATTGAAGATTTTCTTAAAATGGGTTAAAGCTTGAATGGGTTGAGATTGAACTCAATTCAAATTGAGCCCAACCCTTAAAATTATGGGCAGGTTGGGCGGGTTACCTATAGTTGAGCTCATTTTTTACACCCCTACGTATAACTATTTAGGAAATTAAACCTAGTACAATAAAACTTCACTAAATTAATATAGGTGGGACCATAAAATGTTATTATTTTGTAGAGGTATTATTTAATCGATAAGTTAATATTTATTAATTTAAGAGTTTTTTGAGATTTAGTGAAGGTTATTTTTTATTACATCCAAATCATCGGTATCTTACTAATTTATGTATCATATTTATTGAATTTATACAAAAAAAAAAATGCATCATACATAGAGTATGTGTATGGGTCAAATAATATTTTTTTTTAAAGATGATACAATACTTTTGGAACTAGTTATGCATAAGGAAACACCTATCACATCTAGATCTCTTCACAATTTTATGGTGCAGTTCGAAAATACAACATCGGAACTTTTGGATGCAATAAGAAAAGTTAGAGACGAACTTCAACTAAATTTAAATTTTAACAAAAATAAAATAAAAATACAATAGAATTATATTTCACTAAAATGTCTTAGATATATTTGTAAATTTAAAGAATTATTAATTTATAATATTAATGGGATCATATATTTATATAGGTGTCTTTTGAAAATATCTTGTCTTATTATTTTATTGAAATGAGTAATTTTTTCCATTGGCCCAAGTCGGGACCGAAGGAAAATATTATCTTAGAGAGATTATTAATTTACTGAGTATTAATTTAGTAATGCTTTGTTGTACTAGTATGCTCATATTAGCCTTCATTTGTTATTCGTCATAACAAAAAAATTTGCATTGAATGAGTGGATTGTCCATTGAGTTAATACATGAACTACTTATTCATATTCCCTAAGTTCTATGAACCTTTATGGATAAGAATGTATCTATTTATAATGACACTTAATATGGTGGCTTTTGGATTAATTTCTCAATCTATAAATAGGGTTGTTCTTTTACCATTGTAAAGATACACAAAAAGACATGAAGACATTTGAATAAGATGATCTCCACATTCTACCCTCCATATATCTTGTCTATATTGTTTGTGGTATATTGCTTATATTTTACAACACATTATCATTATGAGACTCTAGCCAATTGAGATTGAGATTGAGTTTTTCTTTAGCTCATGTTCTGGTTGATCTCGTTATGAGAATCAATAAGGAAAAATGATAACTACAAAAATCAAGTTATTATATGCATAAAATCAGGTATGTTTTTTCTAGAATCTTTTTATGATTTAGAATACAATTGTATTAGGTCACTAACATTGACCAGGAACCAAAGACATATACTGTTACTGATTGAATATGACATGCTCTACAAAATTCCTTGAATGGAAGAAGGTATACAATTTTAGTAGCATAAGTTTGAATATTATTTTGATTATTTTGAAAGTAGGTCTCCCCTACTTTTTTATTTTTTGACTTAAAAGTCAATTCAGTTTGACTTTTTATTTTTTACTAAAAAGCTACCTTTTTAAGCCAATTCAAATGGGCTCTAAGTATCTTGGGGTCATGAGTGGGTCTGCAAGGGGCTTTAGCGTATCATGTGACCTGGATCCCCACAACCAAAACAAGACCTTAGTACGAATGATTGTTGTGATGGTCCAGATGTGCTAGCATGGCCACCTCGGCAAGTACTATAGGACCCTCAAGGTGTCTGTCCACCCTCGACTACGGGCATAGATGCATGAATGGGCCCCGATGCTGGAAAGAGTCACCACCTTTGTGCGAACTGCTACCTCTAGATGAGGCACCAGTGACGAATAGGCCCTCTTGGGGTCTCCAAACTTCTCTCTCACTATCAATTCTGCCTCTTTGGCAGTACTCATGTTGTATTGGAAGGAATCCCCCTCTCGAGCTTCTAAACATATAAGATCTAACGGAAAAAGTCAACCCTCTTACGAACCTACGGACCTTCTCTGCCTTATCTAGAACAATGGTCATAGCATGCCTAGCCAAGTGATAGAAACAGGCTTCATACTCTTGTCACCGACAAGCTACCATGTCTTAAGTCCTCAAATCCCAAATGACTCTCCTCTGTCACGCTCCAAGGGATGAAGAGGTCATAAAAAGAACTATTTAACATATCCCAAGTAACTGGAGGAGACCCAACTATCCTAGACCCACACACATCCTCCACCACTCTATCGCAAGCCTCGGAGCTGGAGTGAAACATAACGAACACCATATGCATCAACCATACCCACCGCCTATAGCAACTCGTGGCATATAGTCAGAAACTCGTGAGCGTCCTCACTCTTCCCACCCTAAAATTGGGGTGGTTTTATTTTCTGAAACCACTTATATCTACACTGTTCTCCTCTGCCAGGTCTACCTCGGGAGAAATCTATACACCAACAGTCGATGCGAGACCCACTAGTGGCTGAATAACCAAAGCTTAATGCTGCTCTAGGATCTGAGACCCTCTCTGAGATCCTTGTAGTGTGCCTACTGCCCCATCACACTGAGAGAAGCTCTACAACACACTCACCATCCTCAACAATGTATCCTGAAACAAGAGAGTTGCTACCTGCTCGGGAGGAACCTGGTCCTCTCCAATCTCAACTTGTGGCTCTCGGAGACCTCTCTAGCACAATCTCTAATTGGTGCCACTTTATGGGCACAACCTCTAGTTGGTGCCACTCCACAGGCACAAGCTCTATCTTGGGCCCTACCTCTAGCTGGGATCTCAGCAACTGCATGAGATCGTTTTCCCCTCTACCACCAAAAAAAGTAGCTCTGGTCATCGTCATCTTCCAATAAAACATGTAGAAACGCAGTATTAGAGAAGGTAACCATACATGATAAGAAAGAATGAATAAAAAAAAGTTTCCTAACAATCGGCAAAGGTATCACATATGTACAACCCAAGTCTAAGTAGAGTCTCGGGGATCGGTATGCATGTGAACATGCCTATTTGCATCAATTTTGGAACACTATGATGAGATATCTTATTATTGATGTCGAGGTCTGTTCTAGCGAGTGTTATTGATGTCGGGGACTATTTTGGCAAGTATATTGATACTAAGATCTGTTTCAGAAAATGTTAATAATATCGAGGTCTATTCTGGTATGTGGTATTGATGTCGAGGTCTATTTCGACAAATGTTATCAGAGCCCAGGTTCATAGGTCTTATGTGTGTATAAGTCAAATTTAAGTAGAGTTCCAAGGATCGGACAGAGACATATGTCATGTCCCGCCACTTTACTAGTCAAATTTTGCAGTCGGATAGGAGTAGAAGAATCTAGAGTTGTGGAGAGGCTTATGGAGAACTTTAGAACCCCTTAGATATTTCAAGATGGCTTTGGAATATCCTAGAATATATAGAGAATTCTAGAGAGGGACTAAAGTGTAAATATGTTAGGGACTTGTAAAGTAATTATTATTTGCACTTTAGCCCCTAGGTTGTAGTATAAATAGAGGGGGCATTCATTTGTAAGGCATCAAGAAAGTTGTAAGCAATCTTCCACAAAGCAATACAAGTCTTCTTCCTAAAACTCTCTAAGTCTTTCTTGCATTCTCTTAGCGGTCTTAGTTTAAAGGGCTTACTTGAGCTTACAAGATCTTAAAAGATTAGTTAGTAATTTGTCAAGTGCCTCATGGAGCTTTAGTGAGACTCTAAGTCCGTGACAACGTGGTATCAGAGCAAATGTTTAATACTAAGAGAATGGCCAACGAAGGAGACTTTAATGCCGCTAGCACTACTAACGTCAAGCTAGATGGTGGAAAGAAGAACCGCAAGGGAAAGAAGTATCTTAAGAGTAGCAAGGAAATGCAACTCGACCCTACATCAAGCGAGGCTCTAACATCTCACACACATTGACGATGACCGCAGTGAGGAGCCTATTGATGTCACACTCGGAGAGGAGTGGATTGTAAGGGTTAAAATGGTGAGGCAGGCCGTGGAAGGCAGACTCTTGAACGAGGTCGATGGAAAGTTCAAGACTCTGGAGGACTTCACCCTTGAGGAGAATAACCACATCCACAAGGAGTTGAAGGGCTGCCAGCGTGCCGAGTTTCAGATGAAAGAGGTTATCACTTCCTTGGAGAGTCAGCTCATAGAGGCGTTGAGCACGATTGAGACCATGAAGGCCAAGATGAAAGCACTCAAGGAGGGCGTGGAAGTTGGATGATCATCGTCGTTTGACCGGGATAAGGAGGTCGAGGCTCCCAAACCACTTATGTTCAAAGGTGTCCGTGACGCGCAAGAGGTGGAGAATTTCCTTTGGCATTTGGAGAATTACTTCAAGTGCAATGGGGGTGAAGAGCGATGAGAGTAAGATCAACACCGTTGTGTTGTATCTTTCTGAGATGTCCATGTTGTGGTGGAGGCGTAAAGAGTCGGAAATGAGGAACAAACTTTGCACCATCAACACTTGGGAGCAATTCCGAGCAGAGTTCAAAAAGGCTTTCTTCCTTAAAAATGTTTTCTATGAGGTGAAACACATGTTTAGGGAGCTGAAGTAGATATGCAAAATACGTACATATGTGAAGGAGTTCACAACCCTCACGCTTCAGATTTCCAACCTCACAGATGAAGATATGCTGTTCCACTTCATGAATGGGCTGCGAAATTAGGCCAGGATGGAGTTGGAACGCCGACATGTCAGGACTATTGATGAATCCATCACGCAGGCCGAAGCTTTGATAGACTTCAGGCATGAAAAGCCTGACAGAGCCAGATGAGAGGAGGTGAGAGGTAGTCATGACCATGGTGGGGGAGATCGTGGCAAAGTCGAGGAGCAGCAGCCACATCCCAAAAATCATGACACTTATAGATCCGATGGCAAGAAGTCTGGACGTCATGGCGACATGGAGAGAAAGGCAGAAACCACCAAAAAAATTGGCTGCTACTTATGTGATGGGCCGCATGGCTATGCAAGGTGCCCTGAACTGAAGAGCCTTGGTGCTATCCTACGAGAGCGGAAGGAGAAGGATGCACAAGAGCAAGGACAAGGC
The DNA here is from genome assembly GCF_019186545.1 of Solanum stenotomum. NCBI lineage: Eukaryota > Viridiplantae > Streptophyta > Magnoliopsida > Solanales > Solanaceae > Solanum > Solanum stenotomum. The sequence continues at coordinate 17,048,436 of NC_064292.1, read as the reverse complement.
GTAGAGACGATACAGTTGGGCTTGATAGGACTATGTGGAGCTATCATGAAGCAACCAGGGAAGCCAAGAGAATACGGCGCACAGTATGTCGACATCACAATTAATGGAAGAATCGTTCGTGCTATGGTCGACACGGGTGCAAAGACTAATATCATGACCAAGACGGCAGCGACAAGGCTGGTGCTGAGTTATAGTCCAAGTAACACCCAACTTAAGATGGTCAATGCACCATCGACTCTCGTGTGTGGAGTCACGCATGGAGTAAGCATCAGGTTAGGTGAGTGGTAAGGTAAAACCAATTTCACTATCGCTCTTTTAGATCTCTTTGACATAATTTGTGGGAAAGAGTTCTTCTAGCAGTGCCACGTGGTGATCGATCCTTACCTCCAACAACTCTTGGTCATGGAGCAAGGAGGATCATGCATGGTGCCCTTGGTTAAGGTACCAACGGTGAAAGGACGAGTTCGACTAATGACCATGCAGATAGTAAAGGGCCTTAAGAAGGGAGAGCCAACGTTCATAGCCACTATTGCAAGTTCGGGAGAAGACAATGGTGCTAAGGAGCCTTTACCACCGATGTAGAAAATGTCCTTGAAGAAGACTAGGACATGATGTCGGACGAGCTACCGAACACTCTACCTCCTATGCGCGAGGTAGATCACAAGACTGAGTTGGAGGTGGGAACCAAGCCACCCACACATGCACCATACCGCATGGCTCCACCCAAGTTAGAAGAGCTAAGGAAACAATTGAAAAAGCTCCTCGAGTCCGGTCACATTCGCCCGTCCAAAACACCTTATGGCGTGTCGGTTCTATTTCAAAAGAATAAGGACGGGTCATTGCGCTTATGCATCGACTACCGGGCGCTCAATAAGGTAACAATTAAGAACATGTATCATATCCTGCTCATTGCAGATTTGTTTGATAGACTTGGACAGGCCAAGTACTTCACCAAGGTGGATCTCTGAAAGGGATACTACCAGGTGCGTATTGCGGAGGGGGATGAGTGAAAGACAATGTTTGTGACAAGATACGGAGCTTATGAGTGGTTGGTGATGCCTTTCGGTTTAACCAACGCATCTACCACCTTTTGCACGTTCATGAACAAGATCTTCCATCCCTACTTGGACCAGTTCGTGGTAGTGTACTTAGATGACATAGTCATTTATAGTAACACCTTGGATGAGCACGTGGAGAACTTAAGGAAGGTTTTCCAAGTCTTACGGGAGAACCAACTATATATCAAGCGGGAGAAGTGTGAGTTCGCCCAGCATGAGTTGCACTTATTGGGCCATATCATCAGCCAAGGCGAATTACGGATGGACGAGGCTAAGATCTGAGAGATTAAAGAGTGGGAGACGCCCACAAAGGTGATCGAGCTAAGATCCTTCTTGGACTTGTGAACTACTATCGCAGGTTCATAAGTGGCTACTCCGCTAAAGCCACTCCACTGACCAAATTATTGAAGTAGAATAAGCCATGGGTGTGGAGCGAAGAGTGCCAAAAAACGTTCGAAAGTCTCAAAACCGTAGTGATCAAAGAGCCGGTCTTGACACTGCCCGACTTTTCAAATACCTTTAAAGTACATACGGATGCCTCAAATTTTGTCATTAGGGGAGTTTTAATGAAAGATAGACACCCAATAGCATTTGAGAGCCACAAGTTAAACGAGACCGAACATCGCTACACGGTGCATGAGAAAGAAATGACGGCCATCATACATTGCCTACGCACGTGGAGACACTACTTACTAGGTTCCAAGTTCGTGGTCAAGACTGATAATGTGGCCACTAGCTACTTCTAGTCACAAAAGAAGATCACCCCGAAGCAAACTAGGTGGAAAAACTTTCCCGAGTTCGACTACGTCTTGGAGTACAAGCTGGGAAGGGGCAATGTTGTGGCGGATACACTTAGTGGGAAGGTTGAACTTGCTGTCATTACTACCGCGCATTGTGACATTCAGGATGCTATCAAGGATGGCATGCAACACGATCTGAAATCCATGAAGCTTATGGAGTTGGCCGCCCAAGGCAAGACAAGGCGTTTTTGGGTGAAAGATGGTTTTTTGCTAACATCCGAACGGAGGGTTTATGTACCCAACTTTGGGTCGATCAAGTGGCGAATCATTAAGAAGAGCCACGATACACCGTGGACTGGGCATTCGGGGCAGCGACGAATAAGGGCGTTGATCGAGGCAATTTAGTACTTACCACGCATGTGGGACGACATCGAGTGCTATGTGTAGACTTGTCTTGTGTGACAAAAAGACAAGGTAGATCAAAGGCAACCGGGAGGACTACTGGAGCCACTACCCGTAGCAGAACGCCCATGGTAAAGTGTGACCATTGTCGCACCCTATTCGAGATAGCCGAAACAGTTCACAACATGATATGGCTATCACTCTTATTTTGGAAAAAAAATTTGTTTTGTTTTAGAGTCGCCACCTAAAATTTAAGGAAAATTTTAAGAAAACCATTTTTTAAATATGTAAATGTAAACACCGTCTTTGATTTGTGAAACCAGTGAGATTCTGAATAAGGGTTTTGATTACTCGAGGGGAAGGTGTTAAGCACCCCTCAGAGCCTATCCGAAGATAGTCCTTAAACTCAATTTAGGAAAATATGATTAGGAAAACTTGTTTATTTATTTACTTTAAAAATCAATGATAAATTAGTTAGTTTAAGAAAAGAGTAAAATACAAGGTACGACATATATATGTCTTATACGCAAAAAGGTACAAATTCTATATTTTTCAGTTTTCTCTATACCAACTAATTATTTTGTTTCCCTTTATATTATTTTTTCTCATATCTACTATCTCTTTTACGAAGTTACTTATTGATTTTTATAATTTATAAATCCCTACACTTTCATATACATATTATTTTACTACATATAATCTATTGTCAATTTTTCCAAACAAGTAAATAAATATTGAATATTCATATGTTTTAAACAACCTATGTGTACATACCATACTTAAGATCACAAACCTTTATATAATATTTTAATATTTTAACATCTAGTATCATTTATTTTATTTCATTTTATTTTATAAAACTCCATTCTATATATTTTCATTCAAATTACACATCACATATTACTACATATTTATGCTCAACTACTATCTTATTTTTACGTCTTAATAAGACGACAGATTTTCGCAAATTCAGCATCTATATATTTTAGGATAATTTTATTATGATACACCTACCTATGTATATTGTTACATATGAATATATCATACATTTAAGTACATTTATTTATTTTTACAATATGATAAAATACTACCATTAAATCTATTTTATAAGACATATATATGTCGTACCTTGTATTTTACTCTTTTCTTAAACCAACTAACTTATTATTGATTTTTAAAGCAAATAAATAAACAAGTTTTCCTAATCATATTTTCCTAAATTGAGTTTAAGGACTATCTTCGGATAGGCTCTGAGGGGTGCTTAACACCTTCCCCTCGAGTAATCAAAACCCTTATTCAGAATCTGACTGGTTTCACAAACCAAAAACAGAGTTTACATTTAAATATTTAAAAAATGGTTTTCCTAATATTTTCCTTAAAATTTGGGTGGCAACTCTAAAACAAAACAATTTTTTTCCAAAATCAGAGTGACAACCATATCATGTTGTGAACTGTTTCGTCTATCTTGAAATAGGGTGCGACAGCTTGGCGACTCTGTTGGGGAACTTACTTAGGTTTTAACCTTAGAGAAATTCAATTTAGGAACAACATTTGTGATTCGTGTTTATTTTTCAGCTTGCTATTGATATATTGCCTTGACTGAAAGGTCGCAAGTGAAATCCAAACTTGTGTTCCTTATTTGTTTTAAGATACTACTTGTTACTGCTTTCCCTACATTGTCATTTGCACATTCTATCGAGTCTTGACCATACACGCACACACTGTACACGTGAGTGGTGTTCCTGCACTCCTTCGAAACTCTCTTTGGATTCCTTAGTTTAAGAGTTCGTGCAATTAAGATAGTGCACCTTCTTGCAATTACTCAGTCCCACTCTCAATCATCTAGGAACATAAACTTACTCTTAGAATAGGTCATGTTGCATAGCCTTAGGCAAGACAGTATACGGTATTGTCGTTGCATTTAGGAAACCACCCAAATGTCAATGAGTTTCTTCTTTAAAACTCGAGACATAAACTTTGTGTGAAATTGATATAAATTATCCAAACTTAAACACTTAACAGATTTGGAGCAAATAAACTCATCATACCCTTTACCCCTTCTTTCAGATGCAAATCAACCAAAACTTTCCTGATATCAGAATGATGACTGAGGTCCCCCGAACTTTGAAAGAGTGGTGGGGAAATATCCGAGTGGCCTACGGAAATGAGATTATGCTACACTTAGGGTCGTTAAATGATCTGCTAAATGTGGAGGCAAACAAGTCACGCATTACTCTAATGATTGAATTTTGGCAACCAACAACGGTGACCTTTCAGTTCACAAATTTTGAAATCACACCAACATTGGAAGAGATAAGTCAAATTGCTGACTTACCGTTGGCTGGCAGAGTACCTTTGGCCCCGTGCACTACATTAGGAATCAGTTTTCTTCAGTCTTTGGGTTTGAGGGTAGGCCAATGTTTGCGAAGAGTTGATGAATGATGGGTCAAGTTGGATTATCTGTTTAAAAGGTTCGAGAGATAGCTATGATAGGTTCCATCAAGAATTCTTCATCTCTAGGGTTGATTGGGAGAGACTCAGGGCTATTGTCTTCGTGACGGCCTTTTTGGGTATTATGATCTTCCCAAAGAAAAAAGGGTGTTTCGACATCAACCTACTACCTATGGTCATCTTCATGTTTAGGGGACCTATTAGAATGACTATCGTACCCATCATCTTGGCGGAAATATTTCGATCATTATCCCTTTTCTCTAGAGGATATGATCACTTTAAGTGAAGTAACTTGTTACTACAGATTTAGATGCTGGAACACTTTTATCAAAGACATGCAAAAAATGGCGCTGAAGCAGACTTACACAACAAAATCAGAAGCCATGCAATGAGATTGGGCATGTGGGATGCCCCAAATGATGGAGATGGTTGACGCCTTTTCCTGACCCACCTCACAGGGAACCGCATTCAATGGCGACTACCGTGGGTCTATGGCCGAGCTTTGTTGAGAACTAACCAGGCCTATTTCATTGAGTTGATTGGGTTGGAAGGCTTCCAGCCCTACACACCTTTAAGAGTCCTCCGACAGTTTGGGATTACCCAAGGCGTTCTACTATGGTCAAATATGGCATTGATAGAGGTCAATTATGAATGAAGAATTCTGATCGAAAGGATCGTTGCTTTGGTACAAGGATGGTGCGGTATTCTTGACTCAGACATGGGGGTTGAATCGTGGTGCACACCTGAATATTATACTTGGTTTATGATAAGAGGAATTCTCGCTAGGCCTAGCTATGAGGGAATCTTGGGGTTCACAGACACTCAAAGGTCAAATCAAATTGGCATGGAGGTATTGAACCTCATACACATCACTACGACCATGTATCAACAGGTGACCCCACGGTTTATCGACCTTCTCATACAGGCAGTTGATGATGAACCAAATTAAGAGATGGAGGAAGACCCAAAAGAGGATCCTATAGAGCCAACTGAGGAGATGGAAGAGGATCCAGAAGAATACTCAGAGTATGACCCTAGAGATGGATGAGTGATGCATATAGAGGATGAACATGTTCCAACAGTAGAAGACGCTCACTCAGAATATGGTTCCATAGGGTTTGATGAAAGGGAAGATTCAAACAACTGGGAATGGAAAATCGACGAATCTCCAGAGTATCACCCGGGTTCTTACTATGATGTGGACGATGATGCTCCAACCTAGCCGTAGATCATCTTTCTTCTTTGAATTCCCTTATAAGCTCTTTAAAGTGCCATGTGGCCTATCCCTCTTGTACGCCTTATGGCCACCCCTGTACTTTAATTTCTTCGACTTCCGACCACCTACATCGTTGTAATAGCCAAACCTTCATCAATGGAGTTATATTTGCTGCAAATCTAAAATAGGTTTAAATGGATCATTTATTATTAAACTAATTGCAACGTAGGCCTACCTCAGGCAAAAAAAGGTTCTATGTTAGGACGCATTTTGAATGTCGCCGAATTGGCATATATATGTGTTACATCTACTTATTTGTTACAACTTTCAATATTTCCCAAACTAACATAGTTTTATTTTTCTTTGTTTTCCTTTCTTTATTAATCCCCAAAAGTACGTTGATTTGTGTCGACTTGCAAATTGGTTGACTCACGATACAACCTTCAATCAAAGGGAAAAATTAGTGATAAAGATGAGTTCAACGCTGCCGCAAACATAATAGTACCTATTGAGAATCCTGAAAGTTCTCGAAGTATAGCTGACATTCAAAACGAGGAGAAAATGGTTCACATGGAACAAGAACTCGAGATCTTGAGGGAAGAATTGCGTCAAGTGGGAGACTTGGCCAAACTATCTGCGACCACTTTCCCTACTTTCAAGACACCCATCTACTTCCAAAAGGCTGACTTGCCTTCTACCGACTTACTAAATCAGCCAGAACTGACTCAACACGCTCCTACTCATGATCGAGTTCCACCAGCTTCTCCAACCGTAGTCAGGACCGTTCCTGACCTTTCTAATCGCGACCTTACCATACCTTCAATGCAGCAGATACATAGGGCTCATGTCACCGCTCCCTATGAGACACATGTTCCACCTGTATATACTGCTGGAGCTTCTACCTTCACAACGCCAGCTGTGGTTAATATCCCGTACGAAGTCGATCAATATGAAGAAATGGAGAAAGATGCTCGGTTGAAAGAAGATGCATCGATAAATGCCAAGCTTCAGGGTCTGAGAAAAGCATTGAAAAGCTTACAAGTCACTAGAGGGACAGAAAGTCTGGATTATGATGACTTGTGTATCCATCCAGACATTGACAAGCCGGTAGGGTACAAACCACCGAAGTTTGACATGTTCGATGGAAAAGGCGACCCACACGCACATTTGAGGGCATACTGTGACAAGTTAGTCGGTGTAGGGAGAANAACTGAGGCCGCGAAGGTGCAACCACCACTAGATGAGAGTGAGCTCTCGAAGTTCTTTATTCGAGCTCAAGAAGGTATCTACTTTGACAAGATGAAGAGGGTGTTAAATCTGGGAAAAATCAGTCTATGGTCGCAGTGCAAGCTGCAAGTAGGGCTATACAATCGGGTTCCATTGGCGGTATCAAAAAGAAAAGGGAGGATGTTTCAACTGTCACTTACCAACCAGGAGGACCATCTCACCGATACCCCAATAATCCCCAAATCGTTGAGCATACTTCATACGCCCGAGTGTATAATATCCAACCACACTATAATCCACCCCGAGCACCAGCATACCAAAACCCTTGAAGACCATATGTTCCTGTCCAAGAACCAATTCACCAAAATAGACCAGTATATGCACCGAGACCACGTTCAAATCCTGAAGCTAGAAATGCTCGCGCTTACACACCGATTGCTGAACCCTATGCTCAATTGTTTGAGAGGTTGAGGACAACGGGAGTGCTGCAACCAGTTGAAGGAAAACTTCCTGATCCAATCCCTCGTAATTTTGATGGGAACAAGCAATGTGCTTACTACTCGGGAGTCCAGGGACACAACACAGAAGATTATTATGGTTTGAAGAACCAGATCGAGTCTTTGATCAGGAGAGGAGTAATCAAATGCACTCCAGCACCTCTCAATGTGAACAACAATCCCTTGCCAAATCATGAGAATCGGGAAGTCAACATGGTTACTCTGGATGACGAATATGGGACCCCCGACTATCCAAACATAGATGAAGCGGATGCCATGACATCTTCGACGCAATCTGTTATCACTTTTCAACTAAGGGAACCTCTGACTGTCCAAACATATCTCCCACGAGTTGTAGTGACCACTCTAATTGCTAGAAAGCCTGAGTATGACACCAAAGCAGTCCTATGGGATTATCGAGCGGACACCAACGACAAGATGATCGACACTGTCGTGGCTCAAGGGATGACTAGGTCGGGGAGGTGCTACGCCCTGGAAGACCTAAATCAAAGAGTTCTCGGAAAAGAACATAATCCAAAGAAGAATGCTACCGATGCTGAAGCCACAGAGTTTTGGAAGAAGATGCGGTCTAAAGACTATTCGGTTAAAGAACAGCTAAAGAAGACGCCAGCCCACATATCCATTTGGTCTTTGCTTATGAGTTTTTAAGCTCATAGGAATGCTTTGATGGAGGTGTTAAACGGAGTGATGAATAATTCCAAAAGAGACCAGAAGTGAGACCTTAGTTGCAACGATTGGAAGAATAGTGGAAGCTAACAAGATTTCTTTCCACGATGATGAGCTGCCTGCAGAAGGGGCTGGTCACAACAAAGCACTTCATATCGCAGTCAAATGTTGTGATAAAATTGTGACTCGAGTTTTAATTGATGGTGGCTCTGGATGCAATATCTGTCCTTTCACCACTCTAAGGGATTTAGGTGTTAATATGGGAGAGATAAGGGAAAGTCGTGTGAAAGTCAGAGCCTTTGATGGAGCGCAAAAAAGTGTTATTGGAGAGATCTATCTCACATTGCAAGTGGGGCCGACAGAATTTCCCATCCTATTTCAAGTGATGGATGTATCATCCAACTACAACTTGTTGTTGGGAAGACCATGGGTTCACATGGCAAGAGCGGTTCCTTCCACTCTTCACCAATGTGTAAAGTTTGAGTGGGGTCGCATAGAAGTTACCATCCACGGAGAGCTCAGCCACCCCATTCATTCTGTTCATTCTATCGCAGTCATCGTGGAGCTAGACGGATCCACTTTTCACACTTTGGAAATCATGCAAGCTATAAGGGTCAATGAGGGAGCAGAGCCCGAAGATACCAAGTTGTCAAGTGCAGCGAAAATGGTTGCGTCAGAAATGTTGAAGTATGGATATCAGCCAAAGAATGGACTTGGACCTAAGTCTAATGGCATAGTTGAGCTGATCCAGCTGATGCATCAGAGAGGCACCAACAGACTAGGATATGAGCCTGCTTCAGGAAGAGACTGTCACGGGTCAAGCGATACAATCTTTGTACAAAAACAAGCTTTGATTCTAGATCAAGCTGGCGTTGATGACATCGTAGAAGGATTAGGCAATCTGTTCGTGGCCATGGCTGGAGAAGAGGAAGGGATAAATCTCAACAAGTTGACTATTCGTGATGCCAAACCTAGAGAAATCTTGCAGAATTGGACCACCAGCCCGTCCCTGTTTCAACCAGAGTCCTGGTAGTGTGGAAAAGTAGTCTTAATTTTAAAAATTCGCATGATCAAATTGAGGCTTGAATCATGCCCAATCTTTTGTTGCTTGCCTCTTCTAAAAGCTAGAATGCTTTGAAATAAGTCTTTATTTTCTTTTTTAAAAAATCTCGTTATTTTAAATATCTATTTATTTTTACTTACCTTTTGCACTTTTCAGCACTCATATTAATAAAAATCCTCGTTCAACGGTTATGACATGTAACGAATCCACCGAGCAAGGTGAAAATGATGAACAAGATCACAAAGAGTATGATGAAAGCATGATGCCTAAAAATCTGCCACACGAGATCGAGCAGGTTGAAAGTCAGAAGAAACCCAATATGGATGAAACAGAGGTTGTCAACTTAGGAGATGAGGAAATCGTGAAGGAGACACGAGTCAGCATACATTTGGAGGCTGAAAGAAAGCAAGATTTAATAGAATTGCTTAAGCAGTATGTTGACGTATTTGCTTGGTCTTATGATGACATGTCAGGATTAAGCACTGCTATTGTCTCACACAAATTATCGACTGATCCCACTTGTCTACCTGTTAAGCAAAAGACAAGAAAATTCAAGCCGGATTTGAACTTAAGGATCAAGGAGGAGGTAACTAAGCAAATTGAGGTGAACATTGTAAGGGTCACAAATTACCCCACATGGTTAGCCAATATTGTGCCTGTGCCAAAAAAGGATGGAAAGATCAGAATATGTGTGGACTATCGAGATCTCAACAGGGCCAGTCCTAAGGATGATTTCCCTCTTCCAAATATTCATATACTCATCGATAATTGTGCAAAACATGATTTACAATCATTTGTCGATTACTTTGCAGGATATCACCAAATCCTGATGGATGAAGATGATGTAGAGAAGACATCGTTTATCACTCCATGGGGAGTGTATTGCTATAGAGTAATGTCATTTGGTCTCAAAAATGCCGGTGCAACCTACATGAGGGCTATGTCTACCCTTTTTCACGATATAATCCACAAGGAAATTGAAGTGTACGTGGATGATGTCGTTATCAAATCCAAAAGAAGTTCAGACCACCTGGATGACTTATGAAAGTTCTTCGAGAGGTTGCGTAAGTATAATCTGAAGTTGAATCCAGTAAAATGTGCATTTGGAATACCCGCGGGAAAACTATTAGGATTCATCGTTAGCAAGAAAGGCATAGAGTTGGATCCATCAAAGATAAAGGCAATCCAAGAGCTACCTCCACCCAAGACCAGGAAAGACGTGATGAGTTTCTTGGGAAGATCGAATTACATCAGTCGGTTCATAGCTCAATCTACAATGATCTGCGAACCCATATTAAAGTTGCTGAAGAAGGATGCAGCCACAAAATGGACAGAGGAATGCCAAAGGGCTTTCGATAGAATCAAAGAATACTTGTCCAACCCAACAGTATTGGTCCCACCAGAGCCTGGAAAGCCTTTGTTATTGTATCTATCTGTCACGGATAACGCATTTGGATGTGTATTGGGGCAGCATGATGAGACAGGTAGAATCGAGCAAGCCATTTACTATCTGACCAAGAAGTTCACACCGTACGAGGCAAGATACACCCTGTTGGAACGAACATGTTGCGCTTTGACTTGGATTGTGCAAAAATTTAGGCATTACCTGTCTACATACACCACGTACTTGATCTCAAGAATGGATCCACTAAAGTACATCTTTCAGAAGCCCATGCCTACGGGTAAACTGGCGAAGTGCCAAATTTTGTTGCGTGAGTTTGATATTGTGTATGTGACACAGAAGGCCATCAAGGGACAAGCCTTGGCTGATCACCTCGCAGAAAACCCGGTAGACCAGGATTACAAGCCGCTTACAACCTATTTCCCTGATGAAGAAGTTTTGTTTGTAGGAGAAGATATATCAGAGTCATATGATGGATGTAGAATGTTCTTTGATGAAGCATCAAACTCTATTGGAGTTGGAATAAGAGCAGTCTTAATTTCAGAAACAGGTCAGTATTACCCAATCTCAGCTAAGATTAGGTTCTATTGTACCAATAACATGGCGGAATATGAAGCTTGTATTCTCGGACTCAGGATGGCCATTGACATGAACATCAAAAAACTCTTGGTGATAGAAGATTCCAATTTATTGGTTCACCAGGTACAAGGAGAATGGACCACTAAGAATGTCAAGATCATGCCTTATCTGCATTGCATTAAAGAGTTGAGTAGGAGATTCGCAAGGATTGAGTTCAAGCATGTCCCTGGAACTCAAAATGAGTTTGCCGATGCTTTGGCAACATTGTCCTCGATGATTCAACACCCAGACAAGAATTACATCGACCCTATCGATATAGAGATACATGATCAACATGCATACTGTTTTCATGTAGATGAGGAACTGGATGGAAAACCCTGGTACTATGACATCATAAGATTGATAGAAGCACAAGAATATCCTGAAAATGCCACAAGCAACCAGAAACGGACTTTGAGGAGGATGACCAATAATTTCTTCCTTAACGGAGAAATCATGTATAGGAGAACTTCAGATTTAGGATTGTTGAGGTGCGTCGACGCCGCAGAAGCGACAAGGCTTTTGGAAGAAATACATGCAGGAACATGTGGACCTCATATGAATGGGTTCACTTTGGCAAAGAAGTTTCTAAGAGTCGGATATTTTTTGATGACCATGGAGAGAGATAGCATTCGGTATGTGCAAAAATGTCATCAGTGTCAAGTGCATGGAGATTTTGTACGGGTTCCACCGAGTGAGCTCAATGTGATGGGTTTCCCTTGGCCATTTGCTGCTTGGGGCATGGATGTTATTGGACCCATAAAGCCTCCCGCGTCAAATGGACATCGTTTCATTTTGCTGGCTATCGATTATTTCACAAAATGGGTCGAAGCTTCGACATACAAGGCAGTGACTAAGAAGGTAGTGACAGACTTTGTTCGCAACAACATAGTTTGTCGGTTTGGAATTCCAAAATCAATCATAACAGATAATGCAGCCAACCTCAACAACGATTTTATGAGGGAAACTTATGAAAGGTTCAAGATTGCTCATCGAAATTCCACAGTTTACCGGCCACAGATGAATGGAGTAGTTGAGGTTGCAAATAAGAATATCCAAAAGATCCTAAGGAAAATAGTGGATAGTCACAAGCAATGGCACGAAAAGTTACCATATGCTTTACTTGGTTATCGCACCACAATCAGACCATCAATTGGGGCAACTCCTTATATGTTGGTTTATGGTTCAAAAGCAGTAATACCTGTTGAGGTGGAAATACCATCTTTAAGGATTATCCAAGAGGTTGGTCTGGACGATGCAGAATGGATACGTAGTAGGCATGAACAATTGATGCTCATCAATGAAAAGAGGATGGATGCGATTTGTCATGGCCAACTCTATCAAAACAGAATGACCAAAGCGTTCAACAAGAAAGTCAAACCTCGACGGTTCACACCGGGGAAGTTGGTATTGAAGAAGATCTTTCCTCACCAAGAAGAAGCCAAAGGGAAATTTGCACCAAATTGGCAAGGACCCTACATGATTCATAGAGTACTCTCAGGAGGAGCGGTAATTTTAGCAGAAATGGACGGCAGAGTGAGCACAAAGCCAATCAAGACGCTATCAAGAAATACTACATCTGAAGACCTCAAGATTAGCGTTTATTTTGTGTACTTTTGCATTTTTCAATGTAACAGAACTACGTCTAGACCTGACTTCCCACGGTGGGGTACGTAGGCAACCCACATCGGATCTGGTCTCTCTTAGAAAACCCAAAATCATCATTTCCATGTATTTAGAACTACGCTCGACATGAATTCCCTCGGTGGGATACGTAGGCAATCCTTGTCGGATTCGGTCCCTTACATTTTTCACTTTCCTATTGTATCTGAACTACGTACTGACCTGATTCCGCTTGGATATGTAGGCAGCCTGAGTCAGGCCCGGTCATTGCATTACATATTCTTACTTTTCCCTTGCATTTTTTTACTTTCCTATTGTATTTGAACTACGTACTGACCTGATTCCGCTTGGATACGTAGGCAGCTTGAGTCAAGCTCGGTCATTGCATTACATACTTTTATTTCTCCCACTTGTATTCGAACTACGTTATGATCTGATTCCTATTTTGGGGATACGTAGGCAGCCTGAGTCAGGCTCGATCAATTCTCTGCATACCCTTAGGCAACATTCCTCATAGTTAGCGTAACCTCAGAATATTGAAGAATATCGATCGTCGCAGTGTCTGCAAAAAAGTTAGGAAAAGCTTCATCAAAAGGGTAAAAGTTACAGGTGGCCTACGTTGGATATAGTCAACAAAATGGAAAGCTCGATGGACTTCGGAACATGTCATAATCTAAAACGCTGGAGAATTACTATATATATATGTATCTAATATACGTAGTATACTTATTTTCTAGAAAAACAAGCTAATTCTTTTCAAAAATATATTTTTTTTCACTCATCCATCTACCAAGTCTCTAGGTTAAGAAACTATGTGCGGTACTGACAAGGTGTCGAAGGATTCTAGTGATGAGGCTTCAGTCCACAAGTCGATGCAAATCAACACCCCCTCCCAAAACTAAAATTTTCTTTGAGCGCAAGAACATAGGAATTAAGAAAATAACATCAAGTCTCGGGGCATGCCCAGAAACGCCATTCGATTTCTCACAATCATGAGCCAAAATACTCTTTCTCTATTTCATTTCCTGGAAATACTTCAACTTACATTTTATGACTAAAATATATTTTGTTTAAATCTTTGCAGGTACGCTCAAAGATCCAGAACAAATGATGAAGAAAGAGGATCCTCGTAGAAAAATATAATAGTTAGCTTTCTTTCGAAATAACTCCACCAACTGGAGCTTGTAATCTAACCTCATCAACAACTCTGCCAATCAGAGACCACCATCTACCAGCGCCAAACTCCACAAGTCTGGGGTTGTACATAGCAAACATCGTCAAACTCCGCCAATCGGAGGCTGTACATATCAAACATCGACCGAACTCTGCCAATCAGAGCATGTATATAAGCAAAAGAAGCAACACTCCGCCAGTCGGAGACCACATCGTAGTGACGTCACTGAAGCTCCATCGATCGGGGGCAAGCACACATAGAAACACTATCACATGCCGATAATTAAATTTACATTACAATCTTTACACAGCCAGATACATGCTTTTACATTACAACAACCCCGCTAGCCGGAGGATTTACATTACAAGCTTTACACAGCCGGATACAAACTTTTTACATTACAACAGCCCCGCCAGCCGGAGGCTTTACATTACAAGCTTTACACAGCCGGATACAGGCTTTTACATTACAACAGCCCTGCCAGCTGGAGGCTTTACATTACAAGCTTTACGCAGCCGAATACAGTATTTCATATTTCAACAGCCTCGCCAGCCGGAGGCTTTACATCACAAGCTTTACACAGCCGGATACAGGCTTTTACATTACAACAGCCCCACCAGCCGGAGGCTTTACATTACAAGCTTTACACACCCAGATGCAGGCTTTTACATTACAACCTCCCCGCTAGTCGAGGGCCTCTACATTACAAGTTACTTTACCCACATCACACTCACAACACAAAAGAAACATCAACAGTCGTTTGAACATCTACACTCTACTCTTTACATTACTATTCAATTTATAATTTTTGAACCGCAACAGGTACTTTTCACCCTTTTACATGTTTTGCAGGACAAAGCATTACAACGAGGAACTCCCTCTTAGTAGCAAACTAGGACAAGTTAGTGCAATGTCAAGCATCACTAGCTACGTCAAGGATTCACTTTCAAATCTCAACTCAACTCGATTTTCAGAAGTTTAGATTTAAAGTTCACTCATAGCTCTTTCAAGTCTCAGTTCATTGTAACTTGACACTGGGGCATCCTTTTAAAAATTCGTCTATCTACCTTGAGTCTTCAATAGAAATTGCTACAAAGCATTTCTCATTAAAGTTTCTTTAGAACTATATCTCACCCCTCTATTCGTGCTATTCTCTTCATACCTCACCACCAAAAGATTCCAGTATTACCATAATTCAATACTAGGGCAAATTTTTAATAAAAATTTGCTATGTTCTCGAACTACATACGGCCTGATTTCTCATGAAACCTGAGATATGTAGGCAACTCAGGAGCCAGAGTTCGGCCATAACTCCATAACCATTCTTGCCAATTTATTTCTCAAAGTGTATTTTGGTGGGTCGCCTAAAATTGGATAATGTCAATATTTCTTTGTCCACGTCTTCTTTACTCTCTTCCATGGACAAAGAAAGGGGCACGCTGTTGACACCCAATTTTGGCTCTTCACATTTAACTATAATAATAAGAATAATAATAATAATAATATATGTGTTATGAAATTAATTGTAGGAACACGAAAAATATTTTTAATTATTTATTTTTTACCTTATAAATTTTTTTCTTATAAAAATTAAATATATTATATCACTACTTACTTTCTCATTTTTTAAATAAGTGTCGTTCTTAAAGAATTGAATCTAGTTGTGTTCAAATATAATTTTATTTTGTTAGAATGGATATTTTTCGTACATTTATTAAAATTAGAAAGCTTATTTAATTAATGAGTTACTAATTTATATTAATTTAATTTTTAAGAGTGACTAATTTTATCAAACAGGCTAATCTTGCATAATAATTGTTTTTAATTTAATAAATTATGACTATTTAATAAAGGAGAGGTTATAATTTAAATGAATTTAATTTGAATAATTTTGGCAATCCAAGTTCCCTTAAACCGGCCAATCTATGTGTGTCATGTAGGCGAGCACATGGATTATGTTTCTTTAGCTTAAATCTTGACCCTACGATTAAATCTAACAGTCCTAGTTAATTGAGCTTTTACCATTATTTAATATATATATAAAACTTTTCCTTCTAATTTTTGATTTATTTTAACCGTCCGATAAAATGATCGGACGGCCCAAATTAAATCCCAAATTGCTTTCTTCTTTTCTAAAAAAATAGTACACCGCCCAGCCTTTCTTTTCCCAACATCGCTCTTTTCCTAGAACAATCTTCTCCTTCCCCAGACGCTCCTCTCCTCTCCTATTGCATCTGCTGAGAACGGCTATGAACCGCCGAAAAATGTTAATTTCCAGCGGTCTCTTACTTTATGACTTCATCTTCCCCACACCCCTTCGTCTTGTCTCATTAATCGCCCGTCATTCACTGCCAAAGAAACGACCATGGACCGCCGGAAAACAACAATATCCGGCGGTCTCCAACGTCACCTCTTCCCCCATCCACCGTCCATCAATCACAACCCCCTTTCTATCAACTTTACATCTTTTTCGATTAATTTATGACCCAAAGCAGGCCTAGAAGTCTCGACCATCATCATTGCTCCGCCTGAAAAGCGGAGGACGCGAAGAACCATCGGATTTTGATTGGTTACACCGTTAATCTAATGGGTCTGAGGTTGGAAGCCTCCCCCCAAATTCGACTATAAAATCAGCCCTTTGGTTCTCATTCGAGGGCATCCAAAAAACAGAGAAAGAGGGACATCGAAAAAAATCATCGGGAGAATAGCAGAAAAGAGGGAAGAAGCACACTCCAAGCGTTAGTTTTTTTTAGAAAATTTTGATCTTCTTTCATTGTTCCATTTGTCGATTTTGAATTTGAGTTTCGAGGAATTTTGAAGTTGAAATCGCTTGACGTTGAAGCTTTTGTTTGCTGTTCTACACAAGGTCCGTAATCTCCCCTATTTTTAGTTTTTTTTTCATGAATCGATTATGGTCGTTTAAATGTTCTCATCTTTGATCTAGTTTTCTGTTGTTAAATGTTTCTAGAATCTGCCTCGTTTTAGTTTTGGTTCAAAAATCAGCATGTAATAGGTTCAAGGGTTGAAGTTATGAATTTGGATGGGAAATTACTATCTGATTGGATTCTGAAATGTGATAAATGATTATATTTGGGCATGTCTTTCCTTAACGTGTTTAGCATACTGCATACATAAGTTTCAAATTAAGCTAACTTCGGATTAGTTATTCACTAAAATGATCAGATTCATGAGTCTTACACTTGTTGTCTTGTTACTCTTTTCGATTTCTCTTGAAGAATTCCTCTGCTTTCTATATAAATTCCGATAAGTTTCTCTCTTTGTTCTCACATCTCAACTAAGTGACTAGAAGAATTCTCTGTCAAACGCTTAATGCTTCACATTTGATATAACCAAACTTGGTCCATATATTGATAGTCTTAAGTAATTTATCATTTTAGCGTCATATATGATTCTGCGAACTTAGCTCCTATCCCATGTATTTATTTCATCCTGCTCTAAGTATTGGACCTTCACTTGGTGTTTTACTCAGCTCCTCACTAATTTTTATCATCAACTCCATGCTTTGCTTCAACCTTTTATCAAAACTTTGACTTTAAATTTTATCAGTGTTTCATGAATGGTTGTTCTTCATGTTCAAAAGGATTGAAATATTTCTCCTGTTACTAATAGATGACTGCCAATATGTTACAATGGTGGGATTGCAAAGTTTCAAACTTTATCTATCATTTTCCATATATGATAATTGTGCATAGTGATATCTCTGCATACCAGGGAGCTTTCCTATAAATTAGAAGAGCAATACTGAAGTGAGAACTTATTAATATGTTAGTTACACTCTTCTTTTGGCTAAGTGTTTTTGACTTTGTTAGCAAACTAACTACTAGTTTACGGTAATGTTTATTCTTGATATTAGTTGGTTAACTTTGTAACTTTGTGGTGATAGGGTTAAAGGTTTAGACATTGGTTATATTTTTCTTAGAAACGTTATATGTGAATATTGTTTGTTTCTTTTGTTAGACTAAAAATGATAAATATATATATATATATATATATATATATATATATATATATATATATATT
>NC_064292.1:16984702-17029577 GCF_019186545.1 Solanum stenotomum | reverse complement strand
TTTTAGCTTAAGAAGGGGGCAGATTTTGAGAGCCTTGAGGGGTAACAATTTGAACATTAAAATGCACATTTTGAGTGCAATAAAACACTTCTTTTCTTAAAACTTTGTAAATGTTGGAATTTAGTACGTAGAAGTGTTTATGTTTTAGACTAATAATACAACTTTTTGAGAACTTTAAAACGGGTAGATTTGTTGATAGAACACAACTTCCAAATGGAATACAATAATTATTTTCTTTAAAAACAAAAATGGCCTAGAATTTGGTCCCCATCCTTTAAGTTGGTTTACTTTTTTATTTTTTATTTTTAAAAACTTTTACCCTATAAATTATATCCATTTTTTAAAGCCTCTGGCTCTTTAAAAAATAATAATTAAATCTTAACTAATTTTCTTAGATTATAGTAGACATTGTTTCATTCTCGAGATTGTTTATAGTTATCATTTTATAAAAATCTTATATATTAATGCTTTCTATGAAAGCTAGTTTATATTATGTTAATATTTCCTCTTAAAACCCTTTTTATAAGTTGTCTTTTAATTTTGGTCGGTTAACGATTTTTAAACAAACCCTTTTTTAAAATAAAAGAGCTTTCAATCTCTCTCCCTTAGGATAATTAGGATTTCTTACCTAGAATTATATATGATTTAGTAGACCCTTAATAGGAGTTAACCTTCACATTATTTAGTCCAATATTTAGATGCCCCCTAATTCTTCATCTTTGAAATAATTAGGCGATTCTTAGATCCTTCAAGACTAAGGGTGGAGGAGTGATGAGTTGGGGTGGGTAACCAATAGTTAGACCCATTTTATTTGATTATTTCTTTTACATCAACCCTTTTCGAAAATAAAATAAAATAAAAAAAAATATATATATATATATATTTACCATCATCATTTAAAAAAAATTATCAAATATTACTAAAACATTTTAATTTCTTAACATGTTATTTCAAGATTTTAGATATGCTAACATGTTCGAAATACAAGGTACATATATATATATGTCATACGCAAAAAGGTACAAATCCTATATTTTCAGTTTTCTCTATACGTAACTCATTATTTTGTTACCCTTTATATTATTTTTTCTCATATCTACTATCTAAGTTACTTATTTATTTTTATAATTTATAAATCCCTACACTTTCATATACATATTATTTTACTACATATAATCTATTGTCAATTTTTCCCAACATGTAAATAAATAATGATATTCATATGTCTTAAACAACCTATGTGTACATACCATACTTAAGATCGCAAACCTTTATATAATATTTTAATATTTTAACATCTAGTATCATTTATTTTATTTTATTTTATTTTAGAAAACTCCATTCTATATATTTTCATTCAAATTACACATCACATATTAGTACATATTTACACTCAACTACTATCTTATTTTTATGTTTTAATAAGACGACAAATTTTCGCAAATTCAACATCTATATATTTTTAGGATAATTTTATTATGATACACCTACCTATATATATTTTACATATGAATATATAATACATTTAAGTACATTTATTTATTTTTACAATATGATAAAATACTAACATTAAATCTATTCTATAAGACATAAATATGTCATACCTTGTATTTTACTCTTTTCTTAAACTAACTAACTTATCATTGATTTTTAAAGAAAATAAATAAATAAGTTTTCCTAATCATATTTTCCTAAATTGAGTTTAAGGACTATCTTCGGATAGGCTCTGAGGGGTGCTTAACACCTTCCCCTCGAGTAATCAAAACCCTTATTCAAAATCTCACTGGTTTTACAAATAAAAAACAGAGTTTACATTTACATATTTAAAAAATGGTTTTCCTAATACTTTCCTTAAAATTTAGGTGGCGACTCTAAAACNACACATCACATATTAGTACATATTTACACTCAACTACTATCTTATTTTTATGTTTTAATAAGACGACAAATTTTCGCAAATTCAACATCTATATATTTTTAGGATAATTTTATTATGATACACCTACCTATATATATATATTTTCATATGAATATATAATACATTTAAGTACATTTATTTATTTTTACAATATGATAAAATACTACCATTAAATCTATTCTATAAGACATATATATGTCGTACCTTGTATTTTACTCTTTTCTTAAACTAACTAACTTATCATTGATTTTTAAAGAAAATAAATAAATAAGTTTTCCTAATCATATTTTCCTAAATTGAGTTTAAGGACTATCTTCGGATAGGCTCTGAGGGGTGCTTAACACCTTCCCCTCGAGTAATCAAAACCTTATTCAGAATCTCACTGGTTTCACAAATAAAAAACAGAGTTTACATTTACATATTTAAAAAATGGTTTTCCTAATATTTTCCTTAAAATTTAGGTGGCGACTCTAAAACAAAACTATTTTTTTTCCAAAATCAGAATGACAGCCATATCATGTTGTGAACTGTTTCGGCTATCTCGAAATAAGGTGCGACAACCATGGACTTCATCACTTCCTTACCTAAGTTCGACGGGTATGGAACAGTCATGGTCGTGGTGGATAGATTTTCGAAGTATGCTACCTTTATTCCCGCCACAACGGTTGCACCGCCAAGGAGGCTGCTCGTTTTTTTTTCCAAGAATGTGGTGAAGTATTGGGGGCTGCCAAGACATATCATCAGTGACAGTGACCCCCGCTTCACCAGGAACTTCTGGAGGGAGCTATTTGAAATACTTGGCACGGAACTTAACTTCTCCATAAGTTTTCACCCGCAGACCAACGGCCAAACTGAGCGTGTTAATGCCCTGTTGGAGTGCTATCTTAGGCACTATGCTAGTGCGCATCAGAAGGACTGACTCCTTGACATGTCACAATTCTCTTACAATTTGCAAAGGAGTGAGTCCATCGGGTGCACCCCATTCGAGTTGGCGACTGGCTAACAACCCCAAACTCCACATTCATTATCGCCCGCCTTCCAGGGAAAGAGTTTGGGAGCCTACCATCTTGCCAAGGGATGGAAGGAATAACTCGATACTACCAAGTCCTACTTGGACAAGGTAGCAAAGAAGATGAAGAAATTTGCCGACCGCAAGCGACGTCCCACGGACTATAAAGAAGGTGACATGGTCATGGTGAAATTCAACCCAAGACAGTTTAAAGCACTAAGGGGCGTCCATCAAAACTTAGTGCGAAAGTATGAGGGTTAGTTTAAGATCATTTCCAAGGTGGCAAGATCTAGTACAAGGTGGAGCTGCCTCCACACTTCAAAATTCATCAGGTCTTTCACGCAAGCATCCTCAAGCCATACCATGAGGACAAAGAGGATCTTAGATGGAACCAATCACGACGGGCACCTATAACTGTCACTACCTCGCATGACCGAGAGATTAAGGTTATCATAGACTATCAAGCCAAACGAAAGCAAGGTCAACAAGCCTGCACCATGTTCCTTGTCCATTGGAAGGGACAAACTCCGGCGGAGGCCACATGGGAGAGATATGAAGACTTGTGGCAATTTAAGAATCGAATCCAGGAGTTCTTACAACAGCAACAATGTGCCGCGGTCACCGCATCANTGTGGCAATTTAAGAATTGAATCCAGGAGTTCTTACAACAGCAATAATGTGCTGCGGTCGCCACATCAACAGGTGGAGGAGAGTGTCATGTCCCGCCACTTTGCCTGTCAAATTTTGCATCCGAATAAAAGCGGAAGAATCTAGAGTTGTGGAGAAGCTTATGGAGGACTCTAGAACCCCTTAGATATTTCAAGAAGGCTTTGGAATATCCTAGAATATGTAGAGAATTTTAGAGAGGGACCAAAGTGTAAATACTTTAGGGACTTTTGAAGTAATTATTATTTGCACTTTAGCCCCTAGGTTGTAGTATAAATAGATGGGGCATTCATTTGTATAGCATCAAGCTTGTAAGCAATCTTCCACAAAGCAATACAAGCCTTCTTCCCAAAACTCTCTAAGTCTTTCTTGCATTCTCTTAGCGGTCTTAGTTCAAAGGGCTTACTTGAGCTTATAAGATCTTGAAGATTAGTAAGTAAGTTGTCAAGTGCCGCATAGAGCTTTACTGAGACTCTAAGTCCGTGACACATATGAGCTTATCTTCGAGAGACTATGAAGACTGTTAGGAAACTTCCTTTTTGTTTATTGTTTCTATCATGTGGTAGAGTTTTTGGATGACTTGTCTTGGTGGAATAAGACGAGTGTCATCACATCCATTTTTAGTTCGTTGCAAGTGGTATCAGAGCTGTTAATTCACATCAACAACAATACTATCAAGATTTCATCAACCATCAATTCAATATCAACACTTAAGGGAATTCATACTATTCAATACAATATTATCAACATGTTACCTTTTTCATTAATCCCATTTCTACCATTAGGGTTATTCAATTTGAGAAATTAACCCCACCATCTTATTCCCATTACTCACCAACACATACAACAATGAGGATTCAAGATTCTACAAGTTTTAACAAGGTTTAGAAGTTCACTAGCCTTAAATCAATAAAAGTCAACCCGAGACTTGAGATTTTCCTTTCTGAATGATACCCAAATCAACACAATCTAGTCAAACAAGTATTCATAATGAGATTTGAGAACTACAACTACTATTTCAAATAATTTGACTAAATGGGTCAAATCGACTCAAAAACTCGATTCAAAATTAAGGTTTGAATTTGAAAATTGTTACATAAATATGTTACCTAAAGCATGTGGAATTCATTGGTGAAAACCATTTCAAACATGGAGTTGTATTCAACTCATATTCACCATTTTTCTTGAAACTTAAGTTCTTGAAAAAATAAACCAAAGTTTGAAACACAAAACTTAATGTCTTATGTTAAATTTATGATTGATAAGTGGGAAATGAAGATTTAGGGTTATAAACACTTACCCAATTTATTTACCTAAAAAAAATTCTTAAAATCGCCACATGAGAGTTCTCAAAGCAATAGCCACTAAAGGTATAAATCCCCCTTAAACTTGTTCTGAAAAGCCTGTTACACGTTTAAACTATCATGACGACTTATTACACACTGTTACTACCTAAAAGTGAATTTATTTACCCCCTAAAATTGACGTGGCAAAAAAAAACACTTCAGAAAAATATCCCTACACACACATATTTCTTCTTCACACCCCCACCCATTACCCTCTTTTTCTTCATTCATTACTTTTCATTACAATATTTTATTTTTCATCACAACTTCAGAGCATCACAACAACGTGAGTTTGATATGGTTGTTTGTTAGCTGTTCAAATCACAAAGCGCGAAGCTCATTGAAACGTCATCGGAGCCATAATTGAAGATTTAAACTCGCTGGAACACCTACAAGAGAAATTGTTGCTTCCAATTGCACACACAAGTGTACGTGGTCGCGCAAGCAATATAGTGGCCCTAAAAGAGCCAGATTATCGAACCCAAAGTACTTGTCAATTAACTATTTACTAAATTATATTAATTCTAATTATTTATTTAAGGGAGGATTTCAAAAGATGAATATATATTAACTAAACTAAAAATAAAGATAAAATGACTAAAAATCAATCAACTAAGGAAATATATATATTTACACACTGAATCGATCTAGGATTATGATTTAACTAACAATCATGTTTAGCATCAATTTCATCAACTTATTTGATTATCTAGTTATTGATTCACGTGGTTGATAATATATTAGTGATCTCATAACCTCTAACTGTCTACCACAATTGACATCCTAACTACATCGTTGAGCGGAGATAAACTGAACAAACTATGGAGCATTACGTTGTGTTCCCGTATTTGAGCCAAGCAAAGCACATAGGTATATCACTATCCTAGACACAATCAATTCAAGTAATATGCAAGAAAAGATCATGCTCCTTATATTCCACGTTCTATCCCTCTATTCCTCTCCTGAGTTCAAAAGAACACAATAAATTTATTCTAGTGGTGGCCAAACATCAAAATAGTAATCACAAGAATATAAGAACAACCAATATGATAAACAATTATGCCGAATCAAAATCACTAAACAAATATTTTGTAAGAAAATATAATCCAAGAACGAGAAGTGTAACTCCACATAGACATAGAACAAGAAGTGTAACTCCACATAGACATAGAGTAACTACAACAAATCATTCAAATAAAAGATGTAAAATAAATAAAAGAGAAGAAAAGATGAAATTCTAAATCAAAAGTTATTTCCTAATTTGTATCCTCCACCCTAATTAATAATTATTATTATGAACTATTTATAGATGTAGAAAACCCTGAATAAAATAATTGAGTCCAAAACAAATTGGGAATCCAAAACCAAACGGAATCGAATTCCATTTGAAACACTGTTTCGTCTGCCGCCTTGATGCTTGATACGTTCCCTTTGTGACACGTGGCATATGTGCCAATTTCAATCTAGTTTCTCTTTACTGCACTTTCATATGTATACAATATTACATTAAATTTAATTTGTTAAGCTTTCTGCTTGATTTTCTTCTTCAACCTTCCATTTTAAATTCGTTTTAGCTCCAAACTTCTTCATTTTTCCACCAATTTAATTCTACAAATAAATATACTATTTAGCACAATTCATAATATTTAGGCTAAAAAGGGACAAATATAAATAGTAAATGTGAGGCAAATAATGATTTAAAATATGTATTTTAGCCTCACATCAGAAACCAAAAGAAAAAATAATCAGAAAAGAGTAAGGGAAAGGGGTTTGGTTTGGTGTTTGGCGATGATTGATTTAGGGTTATATGTGGGTTTTTTGTGGTGGTTTAGTTAGTTGTTTGATGGTTGTTCTTCACCGAAGATGGGTTAGTTGTTCAGAAAAGAAGAGGGGATGGCATTGTGGAGGTGGGTTTGTGGTGGTGATAAGTTGGCTGCTCTTCACCAGAGAAGATGAAGAGAATTGTGATATAAATTCAAATGAATGATTTTTTTCGGTGATTTTAAAGATAAAGTGGGTAGAATTTAGTGAGGAAGAAGATATAATTATTAGAGATTTTTAATAATTAATTAGAGATTAATTAGTATAAAATAGAGTTAATAAAAGAAAAGTTAATTAATAAAGAAAAGAATATAAAAATTATAATTTCTAACGTGGCGTTAACGTAGCAGTGAGTATAATACACCACATACTGTGAGAGTGGTTTTACGCATCTTAAGTGGTTTTAAATTCAACTTTTAAATAGTAAAGGTGTATAATAGGTCGTTATAATAGTTTGTGTGTAACTAACTTTTCGGTACAAGTTTGAGGGAGAATTTATGCTTTTAGTTCAAAAATGGTGAAATGGGGTTGAAACCTCGATTTTGAATTACATTAGTAGTTTGCACACGTGACAACCAGATTTTGGGGGTATTTGAGAATGACTAAGTTTTCCTCACTTATGTATTGTTAGTTTATTTTTGCATTTCTATCGTGTTGTTGGATTATAGGCTGACTTGTCTTGGTGGGATAATACGAGTGTCATCACGTCCATTTTAGATCATAACAAATGGTATCAGAGACAGGTTCGGAACCTACACAAGTGTAAAAGCAAGGAGTGAGTACCAACAAGTAACCCAATAAACACAAGATAAAACTAGCTTGGAATACGAGTACTCTTTCCATCCCAACCGAATCACCACAGCTACAACTTGCACAGAAATCAATCCAACCTAATAGTTTACAATATACAACCCATAAGGCTCAACAATCACAATCTAACAATTATAGTTCAATAATCATAAGTATCAAGTTGATCAATCACACATAACAAGTTCATCCATCATAAGTATCAAGTTCATTATTTACAAGCATCAAGTTGGAATCCATGGGAACACCCAAGATCTAATTATCCACCAGAAGCAACCTCGACATCAATACCACTTATCGGAACAGACATTGACATCAATACCACCTACTGAAATAGGGGAATCAATATCACTCATCGATACAAACCTTGACAATAATATCGCTAGTCGGAACTGACCTCACCAATAATATCACTCGTCAGAACTGACCTCGACAATAGTATTACTCACCGGAACTGACCTCGACAATAATATCACTCATTGAAACTGACCTCGACATAATCTTCACACATCTCATCAATGCAAATAGGCATGTTCACAAAATAAGGAAGAGATGACAATTCAGGCAATTCACATCTATAATAATACTATCAAAGTATTTCATCAATCACTGATTCAACATCAACACTTAAGGCAATACATAGTACTTCATTATCAACACGTTGCTTTTTTCATTAATCTCATTTCAATAATTAAGATCAATTCAATAAGAGAAATTTAACCCATCACCTCAGTCTCATTACTCCCAAAACATACAATGAAGAGAATACAAGATTCTATAAGTTTTAACAAGGTTTAGAGGTTCAGTTGCCTTAAACAATCACAAATCAATCCAAGACTTGAGATTTTTCCTTTCGAATGATATCCAAATCAACACAATCTAGTCAAGCAAATATTTAGAATAAGATTCCAGAACTAACAACACCCGTATCAAGTAAATTGAATAAATGGATCAAATCGGCTCAAAACCTGATTCCAAAAATATGGTTTGAATCTAAAAATCGTTACATGAATATGTTACCCAATACATATGGAATCCATTGGTAAAACCATTTCGAAAAAGGAGTAGAAATCAACTCAAAATCATGAGTTTATCAAAGTTATTGGGTTCTTGAAGAAACCCCAATTTCATCCTCCAAAAACCTGATTTTAATCACTTAAATTCATTAATAAAAATGGGTAAAAAAAGAATTAGAGTCAAGAATCGTTACCTAAATATTTTATCTTGAAATCGCCTCAACCGAATCCTCAAAGCTCAAAAATGAAAAATGGGGAAGAAATCTCAAATTTTGGTTTAAAACGCTATTAGGAGTCCTCCGCGAATGCGGATCCTTGCCTGCGAATGCAGACCCCTGCCCGTAAATGTGAATCCTCTGGCACTTAAGGGCTTCGAATGCGACCCTTTTTCCTTTGAACGCGGAGAAAAAGGTTTCAGCCCTCCACGAACGCAGTAGCTCTCCTGCGAATGCGAAGGTCAGCAAACTGATATCTCGTGAACACAGTCGAGCCTCCGCAGATGCGGGGTCCCCACAATTACTCTTCGCGAACCGGTTACCAACTTTGCGTATGCAAAGGGTTAGACACCACGAGTTTAAACCAACAATTAATAAAACTCAAAAAGGGCCCTTGGAAGTCATTCGGAACCCCACACACAAAAACCAAATATGTATCTTGACTAAACTTGACGTTCCGGACTCAATGGAACCATTGAAACACAAATTTGAGGTCTCCTTGAATCGAAGCCCGTGAAAATCATAATGAACAAATATAACGCCTAAAGAGGACAAATCAAGCTCATGACCTATGAAAATTCAATCAAGATCTCATTTAGGCCAAAAATCATCCCCCCAAATCCAATGGAAATGTCGGAAATCCAATCCGAGCATCCAAACCTCGAATGTTGACTAAAGTCAACCCAAAGGCTAAAATCTCAATAGTTTCCAAATTAGGCCCTAAATTTCACGAAAGGACTCTGAATCTGAAACCGACGACTCTCTTAGATCAAATTCTACATTCTGGGATTGATGGAATCAATGAAATTCCATTCTAAAACTCGAACACCGAAATGAACTTTTTAACAACTTTAGTTTTTTAAAACTCTAAAATTTCCACAATTCACAATTTTTTACTCAAAATTCAAAATTGATTTTGCAAACCAACCAAAAATGACTCGGACAACTATCAGGAGGGGTAAAATAGTAATTTTATGAAAAAATTTTAAAATGACCAACCGGGTCATTATATGAAAGAAACAAGGGAAAAATAATCTTTGAGTTTTCAAAGGATTGAAATCTTAGCTCAAAAGATGTTTGAACTGATTAAATCCAAGTTTTGTTGCATTGGTATTAGCTTGTCATTCCCTGAGGATACCCCTTGATGTAAACATGGGACCTAGGATCACGAGTGACCCCAAGCTTACCCTGAAGCTAGCATATCATAAGCATACTAAAACAACTGAATAAAGAGATACTATGCGGAAGCTAAAACAAGAGATAACTGCAAGGTGGGGAATACCCAATATTGATCTGAATATATATAGAACTACTAGGAGTTCAACGATACTGAACATTTACTCAAATCTAAAGCAGAATCTAATACTATGTCTGAAAAGCCTCTACTGACTAGAGTTGCTAAGACATGCCCCTAGCTAACTCTAGCAAAACTGAAAAACTGAAATAAAAGATTGAATATGAAAGACATGTTTATTGTCCTCGAAGTATGATGACTCACCACTGAAGCTGCTGAATACGGATTGGGAACTGATCTATGCGTGATCTGGATGCTGAACACCTGAACCTACATCATGAAATGATGTAGCACAGAGTATACGTCAGTACTTGGAATGTACTGAGCATGCATGATATAGATAATAGTTGAACAAAGTATAAAAGTTGAACAAACATAACTGAGCAATGACATAATCTGAACAAAAACATAAATACTGAAATATAACTGAAACTGAGCTAAATGCAATGACCAAGTACTAATCATGAATTTAACATGCTGAGACTGAATACTGAAGTATAACTGAAAACCTGGTCAAATGCAACTAGAGTCTAACTATGGGAGCTACTATTAACCGACATAAAACCACGCGAGCTAAATGCGGAGTCCGATGTATACCCCCTATCGAGAGGACCCAATATACCTTGCTAGGGGTATAAAGGAATGACTGGTGTGATCACTAAATCTGATGCCCAACAGAGGGGACTTATAAATCTACAGGGGCACGTAGTTCTAGGACTATAAAGGTACGTTGAACCCTAGTCCAACTCAGTGCTAAGCCTACTCCCAACTAGAAATGTGTTTGACACAACATAACAGAAATATTGGATAACTCAATATTCTGACATGTAGATCTGAGAATGCAACATTTAGGTACTGACAATGAAACATTCAAAATTGGAGAATGTATATCTGTTTAACTGACCTAGCAAGTGTAATTCATGAACTAAGAGAATCTACATAACTAGGGTTCTAAGTTTCATGCAAAGAACTAAGCAACGATTTCATGAAAACATGATAATCTGATTAAGAATACTATAACAGTTAAATCACAACCAATAACTAAGGTTTCAAAAACCCTAGGTCTAAGAAAGATATATCAAATCAAGAATCTGACTGAATTCTAGGGACCTAGCGGATGAAAGGAACCCACTAGTGAAATTCCACATACCTAGTGACGAAATCTATGGAGAAATCGTTCGATTTCGGGGTAGGAACTGAAGAAAACCTGATGCGTGTTCTTGAGGGATTGGTCGACTCTTTCTCCTATTTTTCGCTCTAAGTTCTGCTGAATTTTGGTGAATAAAGGTTTTGGTTATGTTTTGGCTAGGTTATTAGGCTTAAACTGAGTAAAACGACGTAGTTTAGGTGTAAAACGGCATAGTTTAAATGTCTAATGAATAGGGGAAACAGACCAAAACGACCCTACTTAAAAACTTACGAGGGCCAACCACGGCACCACTGACGATCTATCGTTGGGACCGCGTCCCGTCAAGTGGGTCGTGGTTCTTGGCTAGAGCTACTGGTTCTGGGCACCCCCTTCTACGGTCCACTTCATGGACCATGAAGGCCACTGTGGTTCTTCACTTGGGGCTAGGGGTTGCTGGCTCAAGACGACGGACCCATCCATGACCCGTTAACGAGACCACGACCCGTGGTGGGCTCCGTGGTCTGAGCCTTAGTGGCTCTGCCTCACTTCTACGAGCCCAGACACGGCTCGTGTGGGGATCCACTGCCCGTGAAGGGCTTCGTGGTTCACCACGCTTGGCTGAGTGTGAATTACGAGTAAGTCGACGGACCGTGGTTCCTTTCACGGTCCGTGAACCCTTCCGTGGTTCACCAAATTTTCTGTTGTTCAGGTTTGATAGGTCTGAGGTGTTACATAGCCCCTTGGGGTTCAACCTGCACAAAACATGGAGATAATAGGTAAAAACAACCACATTAGCTCAATTCAAGAAACATTTTAGGGATCTAGATCTTATCTTATTTTACACAGGTGACATTCAGTTGAAAGCTAAAGAAGTCTTCATTGAGGTTGAATCTATGGCGTTTGTGAGATGTTAAAATTCCCGGGTGAATCTAACTCGAGCTTGTAACATTCATATTTTGGTTGTCGTCTTGACATATCAAGCTTGTTGGAGATTATCTCACACTCACAGTTGAAGATAAAGATCTATCGAGATTTCTAGAGAGTCACGACAGTGTCTATATGATTTCTTTGGCTTTTTAGTTGTATTTTGTTTATTTCTATTTCAATTGGACTTGGGCCAATTTTGGGCCTAAGTGACTTTTCTTATTGTATACTTATTTTCAGAGAATAAAAAGGGCATTTTGCCTAGATTGGTCTTTTTCTTAGGAAAAATTACTTAACTATAGGGTTGGGCATTTGGTATTTCGGTTTTTTTTCAGTTTATTCGGTTTTTGGTTTTTATACAACGTGTACCGAATAACGAACCGAAATAATTCGGTTCGGTTCGGTTTTTATTATTTCGGTTCGGCTTATGTTATTTCGGTTCGGTTTTTGTTAGTTCGGTTTTTTTTGTTATGGGCCTGCTTAGTGGGCTTTTTAAAATTTTGTAATTTTTTTGTTTATTTTATTTATATTTATATCTTTTTACTTATTTTACTCTATTTTTTAAATTATTGTGTGATGAAAAGTACTAACTACGAAACTGCCGTTATCAATTATCATTGAAATTTGCCCTTGTTAATAAATTATAATTAAAATACTACTAAAAGTGTAAAAGCCAATAAATTATAAATTTAAATTAAGTACTACTAAAAAAACCTTGTGAGTAGTTCCAACTTCCAAGTTCCACACTTGTTGTTATCATTGTTCTTTTTTTTCTTTCAAAAAGTAACACACAATTACACAAATAGGCAAAGAGTTGTGATAGAAATCTCTTTAACATTATTATAAAATACCATAGTTTTACTCAATGAATGTAGGGCAACTCAATTAAACTATCAACCTTTAATTTCCTAAGGAAACATTTAAATCCATTTTTATCCCCCTCAAAAATCGAATCAAAATGAATGAATCCTTAGAATAATACGAAATGATGTGGCGGTTTTAGGCCAAAAAGGCACTATCAAATAGGCCAAAAGGTACTAACAAGTAACAATTTAACAAGTAAATAAACTTCACTATACTTCACAAATACAATAATCAATTGATCATGCCATTACACAACAACACAATAACAATCTAACAAGTAACAATAATGCACCAATGTAGTTTTCATGAGACCACTTTCAAGTTTCAAGTGTCAACAATAATAAACAACAATAATGAGCAACAAACAATGTAGCCTCTTCCATGAGACCACCTTCAAGTTTCAAGTGTCAACAATAACAAACAACAAACAATGTAGCCTCTTCCATGAGACCACCTTCAAGTTTCAAGTGCTAACAATAACAAACAACAATAATGAACAACAAACAATGTAGCCTCTTCCATGAGACCACTTTCAAGTTTCAAGTGCCAACAATAACAAATAACAATAATGAGAAACAATGTAGTTTCTTGACTTTCTTCCATGAGACCACTTTGAAGTCTCAAGTGCCAACAAAATTACCAAAACACTAACAAAACTTGGTACTTTACACCTTTCTTCATTGTCTCGATTTTGGACCTTTTAAAATAAAATTAAATGTTAGAATACTACTTTTAAGATTAAAAAAAATGATATGATTAAATAAATGACGTATTAAACTCACCACTATTAAATACTTGAGACTTGCAAGCCAATCATAGATCAACAATGGAAGAGTTTCTTCCACTATTTGTCATCTCTATAAATAAGAAAATCAAATATAAAGTCTTACCAAGTTCAATTTTTTCAAGAAACTCTAAACTTTCTTCAACACAAATAGGCTTAGTTTCTTGTCTAAGCCAATCTTGAACACAAATAAGGCATTGCACACATTTGGGAGTCAATGAGCTTCTAAAGGGATCAAGAATACGACCACCCGTGCTAAATGCACATTCCGATGCCACACTCGACATAGGAATAGCCAATACATCTCGAGCCAACTGTGAAAGTATTGGAAATCTAGGAGAATTAACTTTCCACCAAATCAAAATATCAAAGTCCTCAGATTCAGGCTCTTGGTCTTCAAGAAGATATCTATCCAACTCAGATTTAACACCTAAACTTCCAGAATCTTCCTTTTGTTTCTTCATGTAAAACTTAGTTCTCAAAAAATTTGTTTTCACATTTTGAGAAAGACCATAAGTAGATGAATCAGAGGAGTCAGATGAAGATGATTGATTTTTAGAACCTTTTGCATACTTACTTACATAGATCGCAAACAAATTCTTTAAGTAAGCATTTACTTCATTATTCACTATCTGTCCCTTTTCTTCCCCAAGTAATTCTTCAAGAGCAAAACTAACATACATAAATTTATTGCGAGGATCCAAAACAGAAGCAATAAAAAGCATTTTGTTCATCTTTTCAGGAGTACCCCAATATTTCTTGAACTTTTCTTTCATCCCCGAAGCCATTTTACTCAAATCAACATCATCACTTGTCATACATACTTTCAAGTATGCATCAAGCTCACATATATCCTCAAAATGAACATTACAAGTAACATACCGTGAACCTGAAACTTTCAATGTGAGCTCATAAAATTTTTCAAGAAACTTTGAGATATTCCTCACATTAGCCCAATCCTCATATTGAATTGAACCTGCAATACTTCCATCTTCACAAACATCAGTAGCAAGAAAAGAATTAAAATTACCATCATAAGATCAAACCTCTCAAAAGCCTTTTCAAATTTTTCTGCCATGTCCAACATCAAATAGGTGGAATTCCACCTAGTAGGCACATCTAAAGACAACATTTTATCACATTCTATTTTTTGCATTTCAACACATTTCAAGAAGTTTCTTGTCCTTGTAGAAGATGATCTAACATATTTCACCATTTGTCTCACTCTTTTGACAGAAGGACCAATTTCTTTCAAACCATCTTGCACAATTAAATTAAGTATGTAAGCCATACATCTCACATGGAGATGCTTACCTTCCATCATATTAGTTCCCCACATATCTAATTTTTTGGACAACTCTAAAACCGCCACATCATTTGAAGAGGCATTATCAACCGTAACAGTAAAGACATTGTCCAAGTTCTAATCAAGTAAACAATTACTAATACACTCAGCCAAATGCTCACCTTTATGACTAGTGATAGGACAAAAATTCAATATTCTTTTATGAAGCACCCAATCCCTATCAATAAAGTGAGCAGTCAAACACATATAATTGATTCTTTGCACCGAGGTCCATGTGTCTATTGTGAGATTTCTTGGTTGTATTTCTCTAAAAGACATTTTCAAATTCATTCTCAATTCACCATAAACTTCATAAGAATCCCTTGTTATGGTTCTACGAGAAGGAATCCGAAACAAAGGTTGAACTTTACTCATAAACTTCTTAAAGCCTTCTTTTTCAATAAAACTAAAAGGTAGCTCATCCAAAATTATCATCTCAACTAAAGCTCTCCTACATACCTATTGCTCAAATTTCCAAGTCTCTATCGAAGAACTGTTACTTTGAATATTTAACAATTTTTGAATGCCAGGTGCAACAGGCGGGGGCTTATACACTTTACATCGGTTAGTCAAATGTTGTCTCAGTCCACTTGTTACATTTCTAGTTGTATTAGCAGCATAGTTTTGTTTACAATGTAAACACTTTGCTTTAACTAATAAACCATTTTCAAAAAAAATTTCGAACTGTTGCCAAACAGTAGACCTAGGATCCATTTCTTTTCTTTTTTTTGTTTCCTCTGTGCCAATTAAGGCATCATTGCTAGTAGTAGGTGTATTATCCGTAGAATCAGCCATACTTGTTCGACTTTGATTAGCCACACCCACATTTGATTGATTTTGTTCAGCCATCTATATAATAAAAAAAACCATTTCACAATGAATTCACACTTACAATATTAAGGAGCAAATAAGGAAAAGAAAATGATAATTGGATGCATTTTTTCATTGTGGTTTCTTTTTCTTTATTACTTTTGCTCTTTTTTTTTTGTCTAAGATTTGACCCTTTGCTAGAAATTAGAAAATACAATATTACAATTATATAAATGAGCAAATCAAAATAAAAAAATAAAGTTTAAATATAAAAATTAAAAATATACAACTATGAAATCTTTATTAGTTTATTTTAATGGATAGATCAAAATCCAAATGCACTAAAATATTCTCAAGTAATTGACTAAATGCAAGTTAAAAACTTAAACTTATTTTTATATATTTATAAGAAAAAAATACCTCAAAGCTGATGGTTGTCGCTGCCGGTCGCCGGCTGCTGCTGTGCGTGGTGCTGCGACTGCCTGAGCCCTACTGGTCGACTGGGGCTGGTGGCTGGCGGTTGCTACTGCCGTGTGTGCTGCTGGTCGACAGGACTGGCCGCTGCTGCTGCTAGTCGATGGAACTGGCGGTTGCTGACTTGCTGGTTGTCGCCTGCTGCTAGTCGCCGACTGCTGGTCGCCGGCTGTTGCTGGTTGTGCTGCTGCTGGCTGCTGCTAAAGCCTAAAGCTTAGAAAGTTAGAATTTAGTAAAGAAAAAAAATTGAAAAGACCAAAAGGTTTAAAGAGTTTTGACCTAATTTAATTAAAAATATAATATTTATTATTTAATATAATATATTTCGATAAACCGAAATATCGAATAACACAAAAATTACATACCGAAAACCGAACCGAAATACCAAAAAATACAAAAACATACACCGAATACCGAATCGAAAACCGAAATACTGAAATACCAAAACCGAAATAGTTCAGTTCGGTTCAGTATTTCGGTTTTTCGGTGTTTTTGCCCAGCCCTACTTAACTACACATTCCTTTTTACCATATTTTCTATTATTCCCTATCATTTTAAAAAGGCTTAAGTCATCGACCACCCCTTAAAGTTGTCCGCATAATTCACTTAGACACCTCAACTAAGACTTGTACCTATTGAACACTTAAATTGTTCAAAACATGTACCTATTAAACACAAAACGCTGATATGACAAAAAATGTGTTTTGCACTTCCCTGAAGCGCGTGAAAAGATTCAAAATGGTGTCTTTTTGAATTTTTTCTACATTTTTTCTTCTTTTATTGACACTTGGCATTATAATTAACTTAAAAACATTTTTCTTCTTTCATTTACACTTTTTTCAAAAAAGAAAAGGACCCCACTCCCTACCTATCAACTTCTTCATACTTTAGTTTGCAAAACTTTCTTCATTTTAGCTCCAACATTGTTTTTCTTTCTTTTTTATAAAAAAAGAATATTATTTCTTCCAAATATGAAGATAAATGAAAATCAACTATGAAGATTCAGATTTGAAAGAAAGTAAGACTTTCTTTCGTATGATTTATTTCAAATATCATAAAAATAAGGAACAAATATGAAGAAGAAGATAAATGATTTTTACGTATAAAAAAAGCTAACCGATATTTGTTTATCACAATTTTCGAACAAAGATTTTTACTCAAATTCATATATAAACCCATTAAATTTATCAAAAAAGATATTCAAAAATTTGAAAGAATTAATTTTTGAGATATCAATTTCATTTTGTCATCAATATAGAAATGAATAACAGCCGGCAAAATTTTCTTTCCTCTTCACTCTTAGTATGAAAATGTATATATATTTTTTTAAAAATTTAATCTTCAAGTTATTTGAAAAGAATTAGGTTTTGTGATTTGAGAAAGAATGTGTTTTGGGAAGAAGATGAAGATGAAAGGGGGTTGGGTAGGGGTGGGGTTGGGTAGAATAGGTTGACATTTTCATTTTTTTCTTTTTCTTTTTTTAAAAATTAGATATAAAAAGTGTTTGAAATAATTTTAAACAAAATTATTTTTTTATAATTTCCAGGCCCCAGTGCCACATGTTATTTTTTAATTAGCCATTTTGCCACGTCACCGCAAGTGTATCACATACTCTTCATATATTTTACTGATTATCAAAAAATGCCTAATAGGAACAATTTTTGAATTGGTAAAAGTGTTCAATAGGTACTAGTCTTAGTTGAGGTGTCTAAGTGAATTATGCGGACAACTTTAAGGGGCCGCTGATGACTTAAGCCTTTTAAAAAATTACAAATATTCCTCTTTTTCTCAATTTCTCACTTTTCCGGATACATCACCTAAACAATCACCGCCATGATTTTTTTTCCTTTTTTTCATGCCTAAAATCATGCCATGGTATCACCAATTACCTCCATCACTCCATTTTAGAATTTCAAAACTTTCCTCTTTCCAGCTCATCAATTGCAAGTAGTAGTTCTTCTTTATCCATTTTTTCATTTTAGTTCATCCGTTATCGATTTTGTTAATTTTTTTTAGCCTTTTCATCTACAAATTTCTGATACATATACTAGCAAAAATACGCTTATTTCTCACGGTTATTTAGCCACGGTTGTGTGAACTATGGCTAAATTAACATTAGAATATATTTTTTCCTACGTATTAAAAAATTTGGCTAAAATATCGTGGTCAAATCACGCGGGTATAATCTCCCTCCTTTTTTTCATTCCCCCCATTAATTCCAATAATTTAATATTTACCAAAAAAANTTTAGCCACGGTTGTGTGAACTATGGCTAAATTAACATTAGAATATATTTTTTCCTACGTATTAAAAAATTAGGCTAAAATATCATGGTCAAATCACGCAGGTATAATCTCCCTCCTTTTTTTCATTCCCCCCATTAATTCCAATAATTTAATATTTACCAAAAAAAGGAAAACAAAGTAGCAGCAGCAACACGTCCCAATACTTCCCCAAATTCTCAAAACAATTTGTCTTTTCAAAAAATAAATAGCGACAGCCGAAAACGATTCGTTCGCCTATTTAGGTGCAGGCAGAAACCTCGAGTCCAGGTAGACAAATTTTGCAAACCTCGGTTGTCTTATTAATTTTTTTTCTGTTTATTTCAATCTTTTCTTTACCCTAATGGGAGAGGTGACAAATTTGTGGAGAAAAGTTTAAATAAATCACAACTTTTTCTCTCTGATTTTACACACTTGATGAGGCGAGTGATGTGTATTTATATGGATTATGGTAGATTTTTAGATTTAGAAAATGATTTTGTTGAATTTGGATAAAAGATTATCTATTTTTCAGTTGATTGACTCTTTTAAGGGCTTGAAATTTTATGTTTCTATTTAACTTTTATCTAATCAGATGAATTATGCTTCTCATTTTTGTAAATTTGTGATAGGTTGCAAGATTCTGTCCTATTTTTGTTTATTTGTATCTTAAACAACTTCATTCCAACATGATTGACAAGAGTTGGATTGAGAGTCCAATTAAATTGAAAGAATTCTCGGATGGTGTAGTTCAATTTTTGGAATTTGCCTTTTCAAATGCATCTATTGATGGAAAAATTTATGTCCTTGTATTATATGTGAATTTTCTGTTATGCGCAATAGAGCTGGTGTTTAGTCATCTGCTTCAAAGGGAGTTTTTAAAAAAGTACACATGTTGGCATATGCATAGCAAAAAAATTGTTCAATCCAGTGTAGAATCAACATCCCGAGTACAAAATGAGTCGGCTAGACAATATCCTATGAATGATATGTTGAATGATATTTTTGGTGTCTTTGACAATAATGAATTTCAAGATTCTGGTCCATCAAATCTACCAAATAATGATAATTCTAGAGGTTTTGAAGGTAGGAGTCAAGAAGAGAGAGAGAAAATTAAGAAGTTATTCAAGGATGTGAATCAAGAACTTTATGTTGGTTGTACAAAATATAGTAAGTTGACATTCATTGTTCGTTTTTATCATATTAAGGTCTTATGTGGTACAACAGAGAAAACATTTTCAATGATTCTTGATCTTTTAAGAGATGCTTTTCCCCATGCAAGACTACCATCATCCTTTTATGAGTAAAAAAAGATGATTAAGAAGTTATGTTTGGGCTACGATAAGATTGATGCATGTTCGAACCATTGTATGTTATATTGGGGATCATCGGAGAATGAGAGTAGAGATAAATGCAAGGTCTGTAATACTTCCAGGTATAGGTCAAATGAAAATTATATTGGTGCAAATGTTGTAATTGATGACCAACATAGAAAGAAACCAAAGCCAACAAAAGTGTTGCGGTACTTTCCGCTTATACCTAGGCTGAAAAGGCTATACATGTGCTCTAAAACATCAGAACTCTTGAAGTGGCATGCTACATAAGCTAATCCAGATGGGTTATTACGACATCCAAGAGATGGCAAAGCGTGGAATTATTTTGATTCATTCTATCTAGACTTTGGTTCGGAGACTCGTAATGTGCGACTTGCTTTAGCTACAGATGATTTCAATCCATTTGGAAATCTAAGTTCCAATGTAAGCATTTGCCTGTGATGTTGTATATTTATAATTATCCTCCATGGTGTTTTATGAAACAATCTTCTCTTATCATGTCGATGATAATTCCAGGTCCTAAAATGCTTGGAAATAGCATTGATGTTTACTTGCAACCTTTAATTGCCGAGTTAAAACAGTTGTGGGGTGGTGTAAATGCTTATGATTCCTCAACTAAGGAAATGTTTCAATTGTGTATTGCATTGATGTGGACCATAAGTGATTTTCCAGGTCTTGACAGCTTGTCTGGGTGGAATACACATACATTACTTGCTTGTCCATCATGTAATTATGAAACAGATTCTATGTGGCTAAAGTTTGGTAGAAAAAAATTGTTTTATGGGACATCGTCGATTTTTGCCACATGATCACAAATATAGATACAACAAAAAGTCTTTTAATGGTTTTGAGGAGCATATACCTGCGCCTACTCCACCATCAGGTTCAACCTTGCTAAGTCAAATTGAGGAGAGTGAGAAAAGGCCTCGTGATGATGATACAAGTAAGGTTGGCCCAAAACAATGGAAGAAAAAGAGTATCTTTTGGTCTTTACCTTATTGGAAGAACCATCTTATTCGGCATTGCCTTGACCTGATGCGTATGGAGAAGAATGTTTGTGATAATGTATTGTATACTATACTTGGTGACAAAAAAAATCAAAAGACAATTTGCAAGCTCGTAAAGACTTGCAAGTGATGGGAATTAGAGAAAAGCTTCATCCATATCCTAATTCTTCCAAGTTTCCTCCATCATGCTTTAACATGAAGAAAGATATCTTTCTAAAAGTTTTAAATAATGTGGTATTTCCAAATAATTATGCATCAAATATTTCTAGATGCGTTGATGTTAAGAAACACAAGATCTCTAATTTAAAGAGTCACGATTCCCATATGGATATTAAGCATGTAGAGAATCTCCAGCAACAAATTTGGTTGAATCATGCTAATATGGGAGCAATTTTTCCTCCATCCTTTTTCACTATTATGTTTCACCTGGTCATTCATATTGGAGAGGAAGCAATTCTTGTGGGTCCTGTACAAGGTCATTGGATGTACCTTGTTGAAAGGTATATTATTTGCTTAGTAAGTTAATATATGTATTTTTTCTAGTAATCTTTTCGATTTGTTTTATCTTTTGTTAGGAGAATGGGTCATTTTAAATCTTATGTTCTTAATAATTTCGCTGCAGAAGGTTGTATAGTTGAAGGATGCCTTCCAGAGGAAAACCTTACTAAATGTTCTCAATATTTTGAAGATACTAATATTGAAACAAGGTTTAATCGACCAAGGCGTAATGATGATGCCAATGAAATTAGTGCTAGTAGCGAATCTACTATCTTGTCAAATTTGTTTCCTGCATCAGGCAAGCCCATTGGGGCTATTAAGACTTTATCCATATCTTCCGTAGAAATCATACAAGCTCACCGATATGTGTTAGCTAATTGTGAAATAGCTGATGCATTTTGAGAGTAAGTTATAGGACATATTATTCATTTTCTTATTCTAATATATTTTATACCTTAATATATGATTTATAATTACATTCAGGAAGTTTAGAATTGAGGTCACTAGGATGTATCGTGGAAAAAGAAACTCCTCAAAACTTGTGGAAGAATATGTACACAAACATTTTCACGAGTGGTTTAAGGAATATGTAAGATTCCAAACATTTCACTCCCATTAAAACTCAAAATCTTACAATTTTATATAGCTTTCCTAACATATTTTATAACAAAGGTTGCAAGTCAGAATGGTGTGGAGATTACATCATAAATCGAAGTGCTTGCAAATGAGCCAAATAATGTTGTGAGGAGATTCAAAGAATATAACATTCATGGATTTAAGTTTCGTACTATGTGAAAGGAGCAAGGATTGAAAACACAAAATAGTGGTGTTGTTATGTATGTTGTTACCAAAAGATTTTCAAGTGGGAGAGAATCTATTGAACTGTCAAGTGATGATATGTACTATGGTAAACTAGTTGACATCATAGAGTTAAATTATTACGGCAAGTTAAAGGTTGTATTATTCAAATGTCTATGGCTAGACACTTCACTTAATAAGGGAATCAAGATAGATTAATTTGGAATTACAAGTGTAAACTTTTCCCGTTTGATACACACGGGTGTAAAAGAAACAGATGAACCATTTATACTTGCAACTGATGCTAGAATGGTATACTATGTTGATGATCCAATTGATGAAGATTGGTGTTGTGTTTGTCATATGAAGCCGAGAGACATATATGATATGGGAGATGTGGATTTTGTAGATTTAGAGGAGCCACCAATGGAGGACATACCTTTTTGTGAGCAACATTTGGAAAATATTGAAGACTTACCGTTAGTTCGAGTTGATCAGGATGAACAAGAACAAGGTGATTCTATCAATGATGATGGTGATAGTGATGAAGAAGATGATGATGGTGACAGTGATTGAGATGATGATGATAGCGGCAGCGATTGCGATGGTGATAGAATGCGAGATTAGTTTAATTCCCCTATTATGAAATTGAAAAATTACAACTAATAGTCTATGTTACTTGGTTTGTTTTAATTAATTGTGTGTGTTTTGCATCTTTAGTTTATTTATCTACTTGTTAGATATTTTGCATAATCTATTGTATGGATGTTTGCCTGTCTTGCTTGCTAGTGACTGAAAATGAAAATTTACATTTTAATGAATTGCATCGTCTTGTGAATCACGAGAAAGCTTTTTACTGGTATATGTACAAAATAGTTGGGTTGAGGAGGTTGTAAGTAACTTATATGATTTATATTTCTTTAAAGTAATCTCTACATGATAAGTTCCATATGAAGCAAAAACGCAAGAAGTCAACACAAGAACTGTTAGCAAGCTTACGAGGACAACAAGTTGATAATATAAGCATTCAAGATTTGCAGCAACAAGTTAATGGGGATCAACAAGATGACCAACATGAAAATGAGAACACAATAACTCCTACAATTAGTGGTAACAACTTAAATTCTTCTTCAAGCTCTAATAAAGCCAGCACATAAGAAAAAGAGGAGCCCTTAGTTGTCAAGATTAAAGGTTAGAAATAATTTCATGTTGGAGTTGTTTCTTATTCTCTATCATTTTCTGTTATTATTTATTTATTGACAATCAAACTAACATTTATTTTGCCAAATTAGGTGATCGATCTATACAAGAGTTCCTGTTTCCAGCTTCTTCTTCAAACTTCTCAAGTTTTATTAGTATTTCTTCTGTTTAATGTTGTTCGTTTGTTACAATAATAGATACTTTGACTGGAGAAGTTACAACTCAAAAGATGCAACCAGATCGAGTTTGGAATTTGGAAAAAAATCAAAAAATCATGGTGGAACTCAACGGAGATGGACAAGGAAGTGATAATGGTTCAAACTTACTTGTGAAATTTCTTGGCAAACTTTTTCAAAAGTCAGTATTTTGTCCCATATCAGTTGAGAGATGGGATAGGATGCCAGAGGCAAAAGCACACCTTTAGTGGCAGTTTATTGAGGTAATTAGATGCATTCATTCAAGTTCAATTAATGTATATTTTCATTAGATACTGAATTTATGAATATAAAATATTTGAAGGAGAATTTCGAGTTTGATTATGCTGTTGGAATTAAATGGGTGATGCATTCTTTACGCGATAGATGGAGGACCTATAAATATAAGTTAAGATGTGACCACTTTTATCCTAACAAACGTAAGGAAGAGATACTTGCTAATCGTCCGGCAAACGTGGATTCTAATGATTGGACTGCGTTTGTTCATCACTATAAAGAAGATAAGATGAAGGTAATTTGAGCTTTTAGCTTCACTTAATACCATTTGTTGTTAGCACATGTCACTGGTATTTTACTTTGTGGTTCTACAGTCTTTGAATTTACTAGTTGTAGGTACTTTTTGAACTTTACTTGTGCATTGTTATGTGGAGCCACACTCTTTGAATGACTGTTCATTTTTTCAATCTTTTGGCCTCATAATACTTGATCTTTTGGTCCCTCACCCATACATTCCCCCCTGTGGATTGGAATCTCATGTGATGTCTCATTAGTGGTCTCACCCTTTTGTTTCCCTTTTTTTTTTATGTTTTCCAAATTATTGGAGTTCTTTGGATTATTTGTTTTAGGATCTGTACGTGTTTATATGTATTTGTTTTAGGATATGTATGTGTTTATATGGATTTTTTACTCGGAATAAAGGTTGGTTTGTTTTTCAAGTTTTTGGAGGGGTAATCTGGCCCAGATGGCAGAGTACATTAAAAATGCTCTAGAAGCTACAAATTTTGACCCTCATCTCCTTACTGTTAGAATTGGCTTCCTATAAACCATAGTCCTCGATGTAAAGCTTTACTGTAATTGTCTTCTTTACTAAATATCACTAAATAGTAGTTATATAGGTCTATAAGAGATAAGTTTTCTGTGGGTTTGCAAATAGCTATTAGTTTTTGTTGTAGAAATTGGTATCCCACTCTNTAAGTTAAGATGTGACCACTTTTATCCTAACAAACGTAAGGAAGAGATACTTGCTAATCGTCCGGCAAACGTGGATTCTAATGATTGGACTGCGTTTGTTCATCACTATAAAGAAGATAAGATGAAGGTAATTTGAGCTTTTAGCTTCACTTAATACCATTTGTTGTTAGCACATGTCACTGGTATTTTACTTTGTGGTTCTACAGTCTTTGAATTTACTAGTTGTAGGTACTTTTTGAACTTTACTTGTGCATTGTTATGTGGAGCCACACTCTTTGAATGACTGTTCATTTTTTCAATCTTTTGGCCTAATAATACTTGATCTTTTGGTCCCTCACCCATACATTCCCCCCTGTGGGTTGGAATCTCATGTGATGTCTCATTAGTGATCTCACCCTTTTGTTTCCCTTTTTGTTATGTTTTCCAAATTATTGGAGTTCTTTGGATTAATTGTTTTAGGATCTGTACGTGTTTATATGTATTTGTTTTAGGATGTGTATGTGTTTATATGGATTTTTTACTCGGAATAAAGGTTGGTTTGTTTTTCAAGTTTTTGGAAGGGTAATCTGGCCCAGATGGCAGAGTACGTTAAAAATGCTCTAGAAGCTACAAATTTTGACCCTCATCTCCTTACTGTTTGAATTGGTTTCCTATAAACCATAGTACTCGATGTAAAGCTTTATTGTAATTGTCTTCTTTACTAAATATCACTAAATAGTAGTTATATAGGTCTATAAGAGATAAGTTTTATGTGGGTTTGCAAATAGCTATTAGTTTTTGTTGTAGAAATTGGTATCCCACTCTTCTTCCTAAAACTTTGACTATAAGGGAATTTGAGTAGTTTTTATAAATTCGTTCTTGCTAGTGTAGAGCTTAGGGGGATGAAGTTATCATCAATGAATTTTCAGTTTCGTCTACGGGTCTAACTTTTCCATGTTATCCTTGATTGTGACATGATTTCTCGTTAGATTTTGCCCTGTTTTTTCATATTTATC
The DNA here is from genome assembly GCF_019186545.1 of Solanum stenotomum. NCBI lineage: Eukaryota > Viridiplantae > Streptophyta > Magnoliopsida > Solanales > Solanaceae > Solanum > Solanum stenotomum. The sequence goes on along the minus strand of NC_064292.1, from coordinate 17,003,656 downwards.
ATGTCAATGTCATTGTTCCTAACCTCTTGGTCAGTTTTCCTTTTATGTTGTTCTTTATTGTTGTTTAGTGTTTGTTCATTTTCGGGGTTCGTAAAGGTTTGGTTCATATGCTAAGTACATTGATGTTTTGATAAACGATGGGTGTGGTATTGAAGGAAGGGAAATTATTCTCTTAGTTAGAAGGGTGCATTAGCTGTATTGAAGAGGAGTCTGGGTACTCTCTCTTTTTTCTTTAGAGAGGACTCTCTCTCGCTCAAAACGATCAAGAATTAAATTGGAACAAAGTTGCATTATGGTAGTTGAATTAACGTAAAATACTCGCTCCTTAGTACTTGAAGTATCTCTTATTTTTTGGTCAAATCCGAGTGAAACTGCTATCATATTTTTAGCAGAACTATTGCTTTTTTTGGGGGGTAAATTTGAGTGAAATTGATGTTATATTTTGAGAAAATAACTGCATGTCTTTGAGCCAATTGTTTCTGCATTTGGGCCCAAACTCTTGCTGCATTTTGGCAGATTTGAGCTCCCTTGCTGCTATACTTTTTGGCCAAACTATGACAGCTCCTTAAGATAACTAATGTTATATGTTTGGTAAAAAATTATTGCCTTAATTACTTTTAAATAGCTATTCAAATTTTTATTGCAATCTATCGCTACTTTAACGTATAAATTTGCTACTTTGCGTCTATACATATGAAATCAATGTTTGATTATTGCAGACACAAAGTGCACAAAATACGAGAAATAAAACAAAACTTAAAGTCTCGCATGTCGGTGATAGTAAAAGCAATGCAAGGAGAGGTCGTCAAATGGTAAGTTTCTTTACATTGAGGTTTATTTAAGAACCACTTTATTATACAAAAAAAAATGAATTGGTTGTTACTTATTTTTATCTGTACTTGATTAATGATAGGAACAAAAATTGGGAAGGCCGGTGTGCCGAAGTGAAGTTGTATTGCCAACTTTATTGAAAAAGAATGGTAATTATGTGAATGAAGAGGGGAAAATTTTAGCTGTAAGTTTTAAATACTCGTCTATTTTGGTGACAGTCTTGGTATAGACAGTAGATGCTTTAGTTTTACAATACTTGCTAATGAGTTGATTAACAATTCATTATTAACAATGTTGGTATTCCTCTCTCATGTCTTCTATTTTATTTGTACGATAAAATATTGGAGCATCTACCTGAAGATCAAGAACATGCTGCTACTTTAGGTGTTCCATTTAAGATATTGGCCCATCCTAATGACGCCATTGGAAAAGTGTATGGAGTTGAACATTCTGATCGTGTGCGTGGTATAGGTGGTAATGTTTGTCCTTCAACTGCTTTTGGGATGCCTAGACATTCAATTAGTCATGCAAATGTTGGTAGTTCCAATAATATGTCTCATCAACGTGTTGAAGACCTAGAGAAACATGTAGAAATTTTGGAAGAGAAGCTGATCGGATATGAAGAGACCAAAGAAAAACTTGATGAGACCAAGGAAAAGCTTGAGGAAACTAAGAAACGACTTGCGCAAAATGAGGATCACTTGGCAACTCTTCATAGGTTTTTACAAGCCAAATTTGGTAGTAAATTGCCTACTTTCAACATAGATTCTTCTTAGTTTATATATATATATATATGATGTAGCTTCAACTTTTTGCATTTTGATTACATTAATTAGCAGTATATACTTTTGCTATATTTTATGATGAAACATACCTTTTGTTTTAATATATGATGAATACATCATCAAAGTAATTATTTGTGTATTTATCAGTGGATTAGTACCAGGTTATTGTAGGGAATTAATTGTATTTGTTTTAAAAAAACAATTGTACACTATCGCCACGGTTCATCCGTGGCTAATCTATAAAATTACTTTTAAAATATACAAATACCTACTCTTTATTAGCCACGATTCTTGCATAGCTAATTAGAAATTACACATATACTATTTTCAGGCAGTTAACTTTACCTACGAATTGAGCGTGGCTAAATAATATGCCAACCGTGGCTAAATAAATGTTATCACGAGTGAACAAACCGTGGCAAATAAACTCGCGACGGCCGTTATGGGCAAACTACCAACCGTGGCCAACCTACTGTGGCCAAAGTGTTTTAGCCACGGTTCAGGCACCATTTAACCACGGTTCTGGGCGTGGCTAATGCGCATGTTTTTTGTATTATATATTATATTGATGATGCTCTATTTTTTTTATTATTGTGATTACCCAATTAGTCGAAGAAGGATTCATCTTCGAATTCAAAATTGACTGTGGAAAAATTGCCCAAAAACGGAGGGAAAAGGTCAAGTTGTTGGTGGCTCCGGTAAGTACTTTAGGGCGAGATTCATGGGTGACACCATTGTTGAAAGTGAAAAAATCTATGGGAGTTGATACGTAGTAAAGGAGAAAGTGTAGAAGGACTTTTTCATAATTTTTTATTTTGTTGCTTTCAGCAGATCAAATTGTTGATTTCTTTCGATTTGTTGTTTATCTTTTTCTGATACATATGTGTTCAGATTTTTAATGTATCTAGTTGTTTTTTGTTTCTTAAATTAATGTATAATGCTTTCATTTGAACATTATGATACATTATGCACAATGTATCATGTTCAAATATTATGTTTGATACATATACTTAATTTATTGAAACACAAATTAGTAATATCATGTTCATAGTTAAATATTTGATATATAACTAACAAATTTCATTATCTTTTACTACCAGATACATACACCCAAACTTATTCAGCTAGAATGTTATGTTTATGTAGAAATTATCAAATATTATTGTAGATACATACACACTAATATTTTTATAACAATATCAGTTTGTATCATATTCATAGTTATGTATATGACACAACATTGATAAAGCAACTGGTTGATTTTTTGTTGTTAATCTTTTTCTGATACTTTTTTTTTCAATTTGTTACAATTTGGGAGAGATCTAAGAGAAGAAAAAATTGAAATTGAAGTTGTTATTAGGGCTGGGCATTCGGTATTTTGGTTCGGCATCATTTTTTTTTTGGTTTTTTTGGTTTTCGATTCTTGTATAATGTGTACCGAATATCCAACCGAAATAATTTGGTTCGGTTCGATATTTTTTTATTTCGGTTCAGTTTATATTATTTCGGTTCGGTTTATGTTATTTCGAAAAAATTATTTCACAATAAATTCACACACTAACTAGTAACAAAAGAAAAAACAAAAAAGAAAAATAAATGAAAGAAGAAATATTCATTTTGAAACTTGTTAACTTAAAATGGATGAAGAAATACAATACCTATGGTGGTTGGCGGAAGTGGAAAGTGGTCAATGGTCGCATCACGGCTGGCGCCTGACTGTGTGGAAACTGGAAAGGTCGGCTGCGGTGTTGCGGCTGCCTGCTGATCGACTGGCAGTTGTTGTATGCTACTGTTGGTCGCTGGAACTCAGTTGCTGTTGTTGTAGTCTGTGGACATGGAAACGTGGGAAGAGGGATGGTCACTTTTGGGTCTTTGGGAATTGTAAAGTGGAAAACAGGAAAAGTAACAAAAGTAACTTTTGATTTGACCTACTTTTATTTTTTATTTTAAATTATATTTAATATTAATAATTAATATAATATTAATATATATTATAATATAATATATTTTGGTAAACCGAAATACCGAATAACACAAAAATTACATACCGAAAACCGAATCGAAATACCGAAAAATACAAAAACGTATATCGAATACCGAAAACCGAAATACCGAAACTGAAATAATTCGGTTCGGTTCGATTTTTCGGTGTTTATGCTCACCCCTAGTTGTTATGATTTGGAAGAAATTGCATAAACTTGATTGGCGTGATTTGTGTGTTTGATATTTAATTTTACGTTTAATTTTCTTTTTAATCTCACGAAACAATTTTCTAATGTATCAACTGTCTGTTGTGTATCCAGACGAAAGGGGTGTATCCAGATAGCTCAAATTTGAAGGGATTTTTATAAATTAGAAAATGATAGGGATAGGATATAGTTTGCTCCTTACATTATGGGATTCCTAAAAATTATACTAAAAAAGAATAATTAAAAAACTAATAATAATAAAGCACCCCCTTTGTATGATTTCCATTCTATTAATATAATTTTAGGGATGTTGCAGTATACTTGGGTTACTGTTTTAAATTGGATTGATTGATTTCACCGGAGATAATTTTTGGTATATATATCATATGAATTTGCTTTTGGTGGCAATTGTAATAACTAAGATTGCTAATAAATGCAATTCGTCTAATACGCTTGTAGTTGTGAGATTTTCCTAGATTCGAAAATATTAATATTATTTTGGACATATTACAGAAATACACCTTTTGTTTCACTTATTTTCATTATCTCCTATTACTTTTAAAAATCTCCAAAATCCCTTATTTCTTTGATGTATCCGAGCTTCAATTATTGTATCCGATTTTTTTAATTTTTAAGGGATTAATGTAATTAAAAACTTATTAGGGATAGATTTTAATTTCATATTAAAACTATGAGATTTATGTAATTTACCCTATTTTTTTTTCTTCGACAAAGTAGAAAAGATTTGAGCCAAATTGTGGTCCTTTTCGCCACCATGTTTGGTTTAACTGCACTAGAGAGAGACAAGAAGCTTCCCTTGATGCATAAACAGAATCTAAATACAAGATAGATAAGTATCAAAGAAATTACATAGCAATTTTGCAAGTCCCAAAAGAAAATGATAAAAGAGAAAATCAAAGATTTATCAAAGACTTTGAGTTGTCTCCCCAAGTAGTGGAATTGTGTTTGATCTGTCAGTAACACTAACTTGAAGCTCATTTTCTTCATTAAATCGATCAACACTATGAAGAAAGATCCCTGCATGTACAAATAAATGTAACATTTAATCTTCAATCACATTTGGATGGATATAAATTCTGTTGGAAAACTTTACCTATAACCCATATTCCAGACGCCAGAAACAGAACGGATGTGAGGATTAGAGCAGTAACTCTCCAATTATTAATGTGATCCTGTGAAAAGAAAATGTTAACCTCGAGGATTGTACCATTGAATCAACTGTATGATAACCATGATCAACTAAATAATTTAGTGTTCAAGTTCTCCGACAGAGAAATAATTTATGGTTCAACCAACACACACTCGTCATCTTTTCTATGTCGCCAATCCACATTGTCTATGTATATAGTTACTTGTAATTGATTTCTTAATCAATAATACTGTCAGTACATAAATATCAAAATTTACTGATTTAATTATGTCCTGACATTATTATCATTTACTAAAGGGAATGGGGGACCTTGTTTCATATGTGAACCCCTTATCAAAACTAATTAACACGTAGTCAACCCTGTTTTATCATTTCATTGCTTTAATAGGAAGGGAAAAGGATCATCCTGTTGGGATACAGGGAACGCATCTAATTATTGGAACAACTTCTAAAATAGTTGCTATTTTCATGTATCAAATATTTGAATTTTGGGATAAAACAAATATTTAGCATCTATCTTAAAGCAAGAACTTCAAAACTAGCAAATAAAAGATGTATGTTTTCTGGTTTTAGGCTCCTTAGCTTGTATTCTCTAAAAGTAGTAGCCTTTTTTGGCATAGGATATTTAAGAGGTAGAGTTGGTCAATCAATTTTCTCCATTGAAAAGAAACTTAGCAGCCAAATATCAGCATCATGGCATTTTCTTTTCTTTTGGAAGTATACATAGCTGCGTATAAGAAAGCGTTATGTTGTTTGCTGGAAGTTAAGTCTGGAAAATCTGTCTTGATACAGAGAATAGGTGAGAACTTCCCACATCCCAACTAGAAGCCTTATCACTTCCCACGTCCTGGAAATAAAAGCATACAACTGCTAAACCAGCAAACGTGTCCAGAAAGACCAATTTTATTTCAAGTTCAGCTACCAAGTAAAAATGCGATCAAACTGCTAAGCAAAGAACTCACCATTAAATTATTGTAACTTCATTATGCATAACATGTTATATCTGTTGAATGTGCATATTGTATAAGCTAGTATAATGTACGTGCTAGAACAACATTAAGTTTATGTGTGTTCGACTTACAAGGTTCTACTAGTTTAGCATGCACGTTGCTTATATGTATGTCGTGTTGAATATATGGGCATACGGATTCATGCCCGGTAATCAGTTACGATCATGTGAACATATTCATGGTACATTAAGTTAAGGATGTGTGGAAGCACGTTCCAGTTTTACATGTAGAATGGATCCTCCCTCACGAGTCATTAGTCTAATGTGTGCACGCAGATTACTGGGCATGCAGGTTATCTGAATTATTTTCTTCCCTGTTACACCATTTACTGTTTCTGAAATCTGACTGCTTCAGCAAAAGGAAGTTTGTTGTCTATTAATCTGTGGTTATCTCTGCCAGTCTCCCTCTTTTGGTTGGCAGTGAATGTCCTCATTTTCTCCGCAATGAAGGCCCAGACAGAGTTGAAAGTCAGTTCAGGGATGATGATGACCGACTTCCTCCTGCCCCTTACAATAATGAGACTAATGTATCTGCCGTATTTGTTGAATTTCCTAGCACAAAAGGTTTCTGACAATGTTTTTTTTCTTCTTCCACCTTTTGACTACATTTTCCTTCTGTCTTAGAAGCTTCAGAGAGAATCTGGACAATCCATTCCATTGTCTTCTTGGTGAAAGATGTTCTAGTGATGGCATTTCTACTTCTTTCAGTCCATTCGTATGAGTCTACTGACCAAGGAGTGTCAAAAGAATTGAATCCAATTGCAAAATAGATGGTGTGCTCCATTTCTCTCGTGGGTGGGAGGAGGAGAGAGGAGTAAAAGAGAAGAGAAGGTGGAGAGAGAGTCTGATGATCAGAAGGTTCACCGAACCGAAAAAACTTATTGGGTAATTGGTAATGGGTTATTGATTTAGCAGTTTTGGTAATGGTTTTAATTTTTTTTTTATTATCGTTATCAGTTCTTAACGGTTTGAGGTTTTTTCTTAACGGGTTAACCAATAACCCTATAATAAATTAATAAATTATATTTACACCATTCGGTATATAAAGTTCTTGACTTATTTGTTTGGATGGTTGTTATGTATTGTTTCATAATGTATCCTATTGTATTGTATTGTGCTATATTGTATTGTACTGTATTGTTTTAATGAATACAGTGTTTGGATAGATTTTATCGTTCTCCGTCATTACATAATGTCACACATCCATAGTTTGAATGGTAAACCTACAAGAAAAGTATGATACGGGGTAGAGCTCCAATGAAAAGGCAGGGTAAAAGATAAAATATAATTATTAAATAATAAATAAGACAAAATGACAAGAAAATATTAAGGTAATGACGCGATCACACCAAATCAGTCGTTACATAAATGGTTTTTCCGTCATTACCTAACGATGAATTTAAATGATACAATACGAATTTAAGTAACAATCAAAACAAATATTGTATTTAAACTAACAATACAATACAACGGGTAACAACCATCCAAACAAGGTGTAACATTAGGGTTTAATTTCATACTTTTATTTCTTGCTGTCTCAAACACTCAGTTATTCTACAATGTGCCAGTGTTTGCTTTTGAGCAAAATGCAATTCATCAACTCATGTGCATGGTTCATTTGGTTTGTCACTTTGTTTCCAAATAATTTTTTATTATTATTTTTGTGTCAAATTTTAACGGTTAAACTGATAACGATCCATAACCAATAAACCGATAACCGATCAGCCAATATCTTAATGGTTTAACTTGTCGACAAACCGATAACCGATAAGCCAATATCTTAATGGTTTAACTTGTCTACAAACCAATAACCGATAGGTCGAACCAATAAACTTCAAAATCGAACAGACCAATACGCAACCCTAATTACAGGAATTTGGGAATCTTTCTATAATTACAGAATATCAACTTTTTCCATATTTAACAGTCTTAATTAGAAAAAAAAATGCATCAACATAAGCTCTTATATATTTACTTCAAAAGAAAACAAACCTGGAGAATCCCCACAAGAGGAGAGGAAGGCACATCACCAAATATGTGAATCGAAACAGTGGACATAGCCATAGACAATGGTCTCATACTTGGTTTGACGCAATGCAGACAGACATAATTTACAGGGGCCTGCATTCGTAGTGTACAATGTTAAAGAAGTAAGGAACTGGCTAATAGTCATCGAATGTTAGATAAATACAACTAAGCCATCATGTCAAAGTAATTGGGATATGACAGGTAACAATGTCAAAGCCAGTCAAGAGCAAGGAAAAACTTCAGTGGCAATACCAATCATAGCAAAACAATTCTAATAGTTCTGGATCGTTATTTTTGCCTCACAACAAATTAGACTTCTGATCTCAGATGCAACATCTACTAACACTAGTCAACATCACAAGAATCAAAGGAAAAGAGGAAGGGGAAGGAATCTCCTTGCAAGAAAGCATGCTGCTGAGAAATAAGCAAAATTGAATTTGTTATTAAAAGCACTACGATATAAAATAGAGAACACAAATCAGTTTTTTTTAAAAAGGGGTAGAGAACAGAAATCAGTTTCAAAAAAAGAGTAGAGAACACAAATAACATGATCAAATAAATTACCTGTGTTGCAAATACTAACAATTCTCCTATTGCAAATAGAGCGATGAAGGCATACAAGCTCTTAAAACAAAAGGCAGCAAAGCAAAATATTGCTCCAAAAAATGTTGCCACTGAAAGAAGCTGCACAGAGTACACTGACATCATTAGTGGCAGGAATTGGTATAACATCAATACACCACAGGAGAATATGTGAGATTAACATGACAACTGAACTTTGCCATTCATCCTTTGATAACAGAGAATCTGCTTAATTGAAACAAGGGAGAGTTGTATAAGCCCAAATAGTCAATATTTTCCATCCTAGTGAGAAACGCCATAAATTTGGGGTTTCTGACTGAACAAGCATTGGATAATAAGGTTTATGTGATGAAGGGGAAAAGGCTCCAGGACCTGATGGTTTCAATAAGATATCTTACAAGCACTACTGGACTGCAGTAAAGGAAAATATTATGGCTATGGTGAGCTTTTTGTATCAGAGTGGAAATATTGAAAGAAATTTTAATGCATCTTTCACTGCATTAATGCCTAAGAAAGCTGGGCAGAGGAAATAAAGGATTTCAGACCAATAAGTCTGGTGGGGAGTTTCTACAAAATCATTTCTAAACTACTAGCAGAAAGATTAAAGAAGGTAATGAATGCTATCGTTGCAAAATCTCCAATGGCATTTATTAAAAAGAGGCAAATTACAGATGCGGTTTCATGGCTAACGAGTATTTCGACAGCAGAAGAAGACAGGGAAAAATAGGTTTATTCTTCAAGCTGGACATTGCACGGCTGGCCACTCAAAGGAATTAGTAAACTATTGAAGAAGATTTGGAATACAGTACCTGCTTGTGTGTGTTGGGTTGAACGGAAGGAAAGAAATGATAAAATGTTTTGAGGGGAAAACAGATAACGTACAAAAGCTCAAATACAAATGTTTGTGGTTGTTGGCTTTTTGGTGTAATCTTCAGGATGAACACAGCATGCTAGATTTTATAGATACTTTGCAAGAATAGATTTTTGTACAGTGGAATCCTCCCTTTTTGTTTTTGTTTGTTATGAGGGATTCAAGATAGTGTACTGCTTTTGCACTTTCTTAGTGCCAAGTTGCTTTGTTTTATAATATAATGCTTACTTACCTTTTCAAAAAGAGTATCACATACTTAATACAATAAGAATTAGCATTTAAGACTCCTTCTAGGAGTACTAACAAATTAATCACCTTGTTGGACACAGTTTCACGCCGTCCCCTTCCCAATTCTATATAAAGGAGTCCTTAACTTATTCACATCAAGTTCCAGAAGAAACCTTTCCGAGCAGCATCTCCATGACCCTTTTAGTTAAATTCTCTATTTCTATTTCACTAGCTTTGAGTTAGTGATCAACTTATTACTCTAATTCAAATTGTTTCATACTATAAGATATCTTTTTGAGAATTGGTAAACATTGTATTCTTCAGCATTAAGGATATGCTGGGGACCTTTAAAAAATCAGAAAAGAACAAAAAGCATAATACTTACAAGGATCCTAAGAGTTCTAAAAGTTGATCTAAATCCTCTGATCCTATCTCTTTACACCAAAAATATAGAGATACAATGCAATTCCATTTAACCTTGAATGGAATTGGATATATCTTCAAAATTCCTATTATTCCTCTCCTTCCACATTGTCCACAAAATGCAATGTGGAATCAAATTCCACCAGGTCTTCTCTCTTGCTACCTCCTCTCCTGATCCAACAACTAAGTAAATCAGCTGTATGTTCGGGCATAGTCCATTTCACTTCTAAATAGTTGAGAAACATGGACCATATTTGTGCTGTGAAAGTACAATGTAATAATAGGTGACTATTAGTTTCTCCCGTCTTTCCACATAAAGAGCACCACGGAAGTATGATCTTTCTTTTCTTCCTCAAGACTTCATGTGTCAAGCATGCCTTTCTAATGACCAACCAAGTAAAGCATTTAACTTTTGTTGGTGCTGCAGTCCTCCAGATATTTTTCCATGAACTCTAGTATCTGCTACTTTGCAAGTTGCACTCCTTTTTATATGCCCTGCCAACTGTGAAGATCCCATCCTTACCGTGTGACCATCTAACAACATCATTGTCAGTATTGGTGCCTGCAAAATCCCCCACTTCCTCCAACAATTTGGCTACTCTCTCTATTTCCCAATCATTTCGAAGTCTACTGAAATAGAGATTCCAACCTTGTACTGTCCAACAATCACTGATCATTGCCTCATAATTGGTGCACAAAATAAATAGATCAGGAAACAGGTCTTTTAGGGGGGTTTGTTTNAGCAGCATCTCCATGACCCTTTTAGTTAAATTCTCTATTTCTATTTCACTAGCTTTGAGTTAGTGATCAACTTATTACTCTAATTCAAATTGTTTCATACTATAAGATATCTTTTTGAGAATTGGTAAACATTGTATTCTTCAGCATTAAGGATATGCTGGGGACCTTTAAAAAATCAGAAAAGAACAAAAAGCATAATACTTACAAGGATCCTAAGAGTTCTAAAAGTTGATCTAAATCCTCTGATCCTATCTCTTTACACCAAAAATATAGAGATACAATGCAATTCCATTTAACCTTGTGAATGGAATTGGATATATCTTCAAAATTCCTACTATTCCTCTCCTTCCACACTGTCCACCAAATGCAATGTGGAATCAAATTCCACCAGGTCTTCTCTCTTGCTACCTCCTCTCCTGATCCAACAACTAAGTAAATCAGCTGTATGTTTGGGCATAGTCCATTTCACTTCTAAATAGTTGAGAAACATGGACCATATTTGTGCTGTGAAAGTACAATGTAAGAATAGGTGACTATTAGTTTCTCCCGTCTTTCCACATAAAGAGCACCACGGAAGTATGATCTTTCTTTTCTTCCTCAAGACTTCATGTGTCAAGCATGCCTTTCTAATGACCAACCAAGTAAAGCATTTAACTTTTGTTGGTGCTGCAGTCCTCCAGATATTTTTCCATGAACTTTGGTATCTGCTTCTTTGCGAGTTGCACTCCTTTTTATATGCCCTGCCAACTGTGAAGATCCCATCCTTACTGTGTGACCATCTAACAACATCATTGTCAGTATTGGTGCCTGCAAAATCCCCCACTTCCTCCAACAATTTGGCTACTCTCTCTATTTCCCAATCATTTAGAAGTCTACTGAAATAGAGATTCCAACCTTGTACTGTCCAGCAATCACTGATCATTGCCTCAGAATTGGTGCACAAAATAAATAGATCAGGAAACAGGTCTTTTAGGGGGGTTTGTTTGATCCATACATCCCACCAGAATCTAGTTCTCCTTCCATCCCCCACCTTGATATGTAAATTTGCTTCTAACTTGGGCCATAAGTTTCTAATAGCTCTCCAAACCCCCGCTCCATAAGCATCCGTGCTTATGTTACTACACCAGAAACCATCCTCCCCATATTTACATTTAATCAAATCTTTCCACAAAGCTTGCCTCTCCTCAGTGTATCTCCACAACCATTTCATCAAAAGACTGTTGTTATGCTTCCTCAAATCACTGATGCCCAAGCCATCTTTATCTTTTCTATGCAAAACTGTCGCCCACTTGACCAAATTGTATCCCTTGTTCTCTTTGCAACCATGCCAAAGGAAATCTCTCCTAAGTTTGTCCAATTTCTTAACCACTTTTGCCGGTATAGTGAAAAGAGACATAACATATGTTGGGAGAGAGTCTAGAACAGAGTTGATAAGAATGTGTTTGCCACCAAAAGAAATGTATTGAGCCTTCCATCTGGCTAGTCTCTTTTCAGTCTTCTCGACTATGTTGTCCCATATCTTCAAGTCTTTGTGTGTATTACCTAAAGGCATACCCAAATAAGTTGTGGGCAATTTCCCCACTCCGCAGCCCAAAATGTCAGCTAGACTTTGGATGTTTGTCACATCCTTAATAGGATATAAACTGCTCCTTCCCCAGTTAACTTTCAGACTTGTACAAGCTTCAAAAAACAACAAAATTAGTTTGATGAATCTAAATTGCTCCTCCCGTGGCTCACAGAAAATCACGGTGTCATCTGCATAAAGTAGATGGCAAATCTCTTTAATATCACCATTGTTTCCACTAATCTGGAAACCTCTGATCCACCTGTTTTGAGTAGCAATCCTTATCAAGCTATCAAATCCCTCCATTACCAGGATAAATAAAAAGGGTGAAAGAGGATCACCTTGTCTGATTCCCCTTCCTGAAGAGAAAAAACCCACCGGTTCTCCATTTACAAGAATGGAGAATCTCACAGTGCTTATGCAAAATTTTATCCATGCCACCCATCTTTCTCCAAAACCCATTTGTCTCAAGGTGTTTAGTAGGAAACCCCAATTTACATGATCGTATGCTTTTTCAATGTCCAGCTTGCACATTACCCCTGGAGTGTTTCCTTTCAATCTGGAGTCCACACACTCACTTGCAATGAGAGCTGCATCCATTATTTGTCTTCCTTTAATGAATGCCATTTGGTTTTTGTTGACAAGCTTATCAATCACTCTTTTCAGCCTTTCTGCCAGTAGTTTTGCTATCACCTTGTAAACTCCAGTAATCAGACTTATTGGTCTGAAGTCTTTAAGTTCAGCAGCACCGGCTTTCTTGGGGATGAGTGCTACAAAAGTAGCATTAAAGCTCTTCTCAGTAATCTGTCTAGCCTGGAATTCTTTTATAGCCTTTATAATATTCTCTTTTAGGATCTCCCAGAAAGACAAGTAAAAGGACATGGGGAAACCATCAGGTCCAGGTGCTTTCTCCATAGCACAAAGCTTTAAGCAGCCTAAGATCTCTTCCTCCTCAAAAGGACCCTCTAGTTCTATCTGCTCCTCCACACTAATGGTTGTGATCCCTTGTAATTGTAGCTCAGGCCTCCACTCCTCTGGTTCTGTGTACAAATTTTGGTAGAAGCTTTTGATGGTCTCTTTAATGACAGAGGGATCATTAGTATTGCATCCATCCACCAGTAGAGACTGAATGGAATTATACCTCTTCTGAGAAGTCGCTACTCTGTGAAAAAACTTAGTATTTTTATCCCCCTGCTTTAGCCACTGGATTCTTGATCTTTAACTCCATCTTATTTCTTCATTCTTAGCTACTTGCTCATAAGTGCTAGCCAACTTTGTTTTTTGTTGGATCTCCTCCTCTGTGAGCACTCTTTGTTCCTGTACAGCTTCCCATTTGGCCAGCTCCTCCATAATCTCCTCCTTTTGGGCTTTACAATTTTTCTATTATTCTTACTCCATTCCTTCATCTTTCCTTTCAAAAGTTTCAGCTTTTCTGCCAAAACAAAACCTGGGGTTCCAATTATTACAAAAGATTGCCACCATAATTTCACCTCTTCCTTGAATCCTTCTACTCTCATCCACCAATTTTCGAATTTAAAGTAGGACTTCTTAAAATTCAGATTCCCACATGTCAGTAGAATTGGGTTGTGGTCAGATCCCAACTTTGGTATTGTGGATTGCTTGATAAAAGTGAACTGCTCTTCCCATTGTGAGCTATAGAGAAATCTATCAATTCTGGAAGCTGTTTGGTGCCCTTCCCCTCTTCTCCAAGTGTAGGAGGGTCTACTAATTCCAATTCCTCAATGCATTCAGAAAATTCAGTCATAGCACCATTAATCCTAGAGCAATTGGATCTTTCTGCTGGGTATCTAATAACATTGAAGTCCCCCCCTACTACCCAAGGACCTTCAGACAGACTTCTCATAGCACCCAACTCACCCCCCAGTTCTCTCCTCTCTATTTTCTTGCACTTAGCATGTATCTTACTGTTATCATTGCTTCATATGCTGAGAAATTCTTACCAACCATCCACAATTCAAGAAAATTAAGAAAAGATAGGAACTCATGAGATTTGCCAAAATTTCAAACATAGAATTTTTGAGGATTGAATAGTTTGGATATTTTGATGAGCCCTAGTAATAGGACTCTGATCTTATTAGGCTATGGGTAATTTATAAATCAAATGGAAATGGGTTGATCAGTATGACGGGATTTGGACCACCTTGACCTTTGTCCAAAGACTCTCGTTTAGAGCTGATTTATTTGGATGTAATTGGCACCTTGGAACAGTTAATTGTGTGGATTGCCACATGGTGACATACTAGAGACATAGCATTAACCCCTAAGTTTCGAACTTGAGTAAGTGGCAACTTTACCCCTAAATGCACGTTTTGATACTAATAATGTTTTGTCATAACTGCTGCGTGATAGTAGGGCCACCAGGAGTCCATTTGCAGGAACAGAACTGCCTAAAGTCCCACTGTTTGCCTTGATTGAGTTAAGCATAAGTAAAGTCAGAGATAGCTTGGTGGGTAGAATGCTCGGAGATGTCTGTCATGACCCTCCAGTTTTTGGATTATGACATGACTAACCTTTCTCTTTCATTTATCTTTTCTCAAAGTTTCTTTTCCACAAGATGGGTAATAGACCAGACACACTTGAAGAAAGAATTACTCAAGCTCCTCTTTCAATAAGTGAGGTACTACCTTTCACTAGGCCTTAAGACACCACTTTCGCATTTCAGGAAAGGTCAAAACACAAGAAGGATGCAACTGCATGCAGAGAATATCAAAAGGAACTGCTATGATCCTGGAAGGCCCGGATAGCATAAGAAAAAAATATTTTTAATGACTTGAGTTTATATGCCATATGTATATGGTTCATGGAGGGCCAAAATGGGGCTATGGAGCTATTTTTTAAAAAACTGGTAACTTACGGACCTAGGGAGCTATTTAGAGGTAAAAAAATAGAGTTGGAAAGTTGGAGCAACATTTGAGATTGAGTAGCACATGACTTCACTTCATTAGAGAATATTTCTCAATCAAAAACATGCAAACTAAACCAATATTTTAGATATCGAAATCTAGTTTCCATAGGTTTAAATGGTTCATCATTTTGACTCTCCTACACAAAGCTATGGTCGTTCTATCAGAAGTCTTGCAGTGCAGAAGACTAAACCCTATAGCAATGCACTGGTGGATATTTCTGTTTGATTTTTGGTCCTTTAAAAGGACCTCTGGACTCTTGTCAAAATAAAAAAGGACCTCCTGACTTATTTTTCATCAGCTTGGTTGATAGTTTGTGACATATTTTGAGATTCGAGACACACATTGTGAGGGTAGAATCTCTTTGTTTGGATTGTACTTGGCAATTACTCTCAAGCTTAATTCATGACAGTAATTCTTTTTTTCTTAAAATATTTACAGCTTTGTTTATTGTCGTTATTTGGGGTGATATTTATTTTCATATATCAATTGTTAACATGGACATTCAATAAGGTTCTAAGCTTCTTTTTATTCTTCAATTCCTAAAAAAAAATTCTCTCCAGTCATTTGCATTAATCAATTTGTTATTTACTATATCCGCTTGAGTGTATCCTGCATCATATCAGGAACACTACACAAGAGAAGGCTGATCAGTTGAGTAAATGGAAATACAACTAGAGTGATCACGTTCCCAAATATTTAGATCTGAAAGCAGTTTTGTGAGATTTAGATATTAAAAGAAAACCTTTGGAATGCTAGGAATCTACCTTAAAGGCATTGGATATCGTGTTAGTCATTCGATCCAGAATAAAACCTCCTGCTAAGGTTCCAAATATTCCACATATGATAGTAATACCTCCAAACATCAGATCTGCATTGTTCTGCAAAAGGAACCAATTGCAGATCAGTTGCCTACCACTGACATATGCTTTTTGGTTTTCATTTGTTTAAAATTCAAGACTGATACCTAGTTCATGCAACAAAAACAATGTAACAGGGTGGGCATTTCACCAACTGAACTCATTAAACTTACAAATAGTAATTCCCAAGAAAGACACACTCACAGAAAGAAAGATGATATCAACAGATTTACATATGTGTCTTTTGAGAATACTTCTGAAGTGATGACTCGAATGCTTACCATGTGGTATATGTAATAACCAGCCTTTGGTCCCCAATACGAATATGCACCTATTACAAAATTATATGCTATGTATCCTGCAAAAGAACCATTCAAATAGAATAATCAGAATCTAGCACTTAGTAATTGAAATATGCTAGCTGGTTCAGTGCATATATGAGATCACAACAAATATAGGAAAAACTAATCTATGAGCACGCAATGCGTGTGTACAATCATGTCAATGAGTGCAAACTTTATAAAGTCACATAAATATTACTCCCTCTGTTTAAAAAAGAATGGCCTAGTTTCCTTTTTAGTCTGTTTTAAAAAGAATTGACCCCTTTCCTTTTGTGACAACACTTTAACTTCAACCTTCCACGTGGCATGTTTAAGGCCACAAGATTAAAGAGCATTTTGGTACACTAGTTTCTGGACACGTGTAACGCACGTGTGTCTCATGCGAATAAATATAGACTTCCTAAAATGGAGTATATAATACTCTATTTAAATGTGTGTATAATAAGCAATTGAAATTCTGAACCTACAAAGTTGAACAGCAATTGAGTTAAAAAGTAGATTCAAATACAACATATATTTGTAATGCAATATTATTCATCTGTCATGTAACAAAATGAGATACATGCTTGGGAGTTATTTTCTTTCTTTACGAAGATAGAAAATTCAGGTATGATACTAATAATGTTTAAAAAATAAATATCTATACTATATTAGAAGTGAGAGGCCACAAAGCATCCAAAATGACACAAAACGAAACCAATAAAGTTGGATATAAAATCAGACTCATGAAATATATACATACTTATGAATTTGGTTCAGTAATTACTCCCAAAGTGATATTTTTGGAGCAAACTAAAAGAATAAAGTGTGAAATAACTAAATTAAAATATATTATTTGTACACATTATTTCGTAAACACAAGCCATATTCAAGCAGTAAGCTGAAACTAAACTTGTTCAAAGGGAAAAAACAATACTCCCTCTGTTCCAATTTATATGACTCACTTTCCTTTTTATTCAGTCCCAAAAAGACTGACACATTTCTATATAAAGTAACAATCTAACTATAAAATATCTATTTTACCCTTAATGAAATGATTTACAGCCACACAAATTTCTATCATTCATTTTGGATCACAAGTTTTAAAAGTCTTCCTTTCTTTCTTAAACTCCGTACCGAGTCAAAGTATCTCATATAAAATGGGACGGAGGGAGTATTACCTTATACTGGGCAAAACTCAACAAATAAAAGGGCAATAGTAATAGCTTTTTGTGTAGTCTAATAGAAGAGGAGTAAGAATAAAATGATAAAGAAATCTGACAGTGTGGTAACTTTATAAAGTGCAAAAACTATGAAAAGGGTTAGAATATTTAACTGGTTGAAGTTTAAAAGATCAAATATATAAATGTTGTAATATGAAAAGTTTGATACTGTAACTGGTAATTTTAAAAGGTTTGGACACTAAAAGTCTACAATAATTGTAGCAGATAGAACTAGTACCCCCCCCCCCCCTTTTAATTATCCAATTGACAGAAGATAAACATTTTAGTTTCTAACATGTAAAAGTTATTAGAGGAATAGTGTTAATTAAGTTATTAGGACAAAGTGGTTATTTTTAATATGATTAGGGATATTTTCGTAATTCAACTTTCAACTATGGAGCTTCCCACTATTAGTATTAGTAATTAGTATTATATATATATCTATATTACCTTAAAAGCATGAACTCCTAACTTGAATGTCAAATTACCATAATATCCCTAACTTAGGTTGTGACTTTTTCGATGAGTACTGACTTTTCTGATAAGTTGTGACTTTTTTCAAAGGGTTGTGATTTTTCGATGAGTCGTGACTTTTCCAAAGAGTTGTGACTTTTCCCAAGAGCTTTGACTTTTTCAACAAGTTGTGACTTTTCGAAAGGGTTGTGACTTCTCGGAAAGGTAATGACTTTTCAGATAAAACACAAAAAATACTTGTTCATACTACCCTTTGTTGACTATAAGTAGAGAGGTTTCCTCTCATTTTCAACCACAATATTTTTAATATTCACACAAAAAATACTTGTTCATACTACCCTTTGTTGACTATAAAGGGGTTCCCACTCATTTTCAACCACAATTTTTTAAATCTCCTACTTGTAACACCCCGTATCCGAAAATAGAGATTTCAGATTTCTGGTGTTACAGGTGGCACTTACGGACACCATCCACAGACCGTAGATGGACTCACGGTCCGTCCTGCAAGTCCGTGGTTCGTGACAGAAAACTTCCCCAGAACTTAGTCAGAAAATTTGGCTAAGTGTTGACCCACGGCCGGACTTACGGTCCGTAGGTCAAGTCACGGACTGTAGTTCGTGTCCGTGGATCGATGCCCCAAAAACCCAGCTTCAGTCCCGATTGACGGTTGACCAGCACGGACCGTCAATCGATCCACGGTTCGTAGGTCTGACCGTAGGTGAGGATTAACA
>NC_064292.1:16960885-16983164 GCF_019186545.1 Solanum stenotomum | reverse complement strand
GCATCAGTTTATTATCTTTAGTATGCTCATGATCATGCTAGCAAGGTTAGCTTGGGATCACTTGTGGTCCTAGGTCCCGTGTCCGCGTCTCGGGGGTAGCTCGGGGCGTGACACTATTCTTCTTCTTCTTGCATTTTAAATTTTTTTGTGTGATTTAATGTCAAGACGATATTTGTCTTGACAATTCCCTTTTCTATGTTAATCCGTTATTACTTTAAACTTACATTAACACGGCTGCTTGGTACCCTACAATTGCTCACAACATTCTGAAACTACGCAATGTGAATCACATTCCACATTGAATATTGCCTACGATTACAGTCCTCTCATTCACTTTGTTCCTTCCCCTCTGCAACAATACGACTGACTACAGTTTGTTTGCCTGCATTTATACAATTCCCTGACATTTGCAACTACAAATTTCCTATATTTGGATTAATTCTAACCTTACGATTGGGCTCTTTACATCTTACTCTTAACCTCTGTTATGCATCACATTCACCCCAACTCTGACTCATATTCCTGCAGGAAAATACCATGAATTTTGTTTCATCCCCTTCAGGCAACAACTATACAACTTTGACTCACATTCCTAATGCTTAAATTGTATACATAGTCTATACATGCCATACACCAACAAGCAAAGTAGTGTGTCTGGTTGCCAAATATAGTACAAAAACATTTCCATACATATATCAAAAGCATAGGCCACCACTTCAACCACTTCCGCGTTGAACAGACACCAACTTCCAGTATTCCCAAACATATGTAACCCATCATTTCCCACTCTTCGTAACTCATAAACGCAGATGTTTTCTCCCCAAACAGATGACGCACAGGTATGTAACGACACACCCTCATATTGAAAATACTGCTTTACTAAAACATAACCTTGTCCTTCAGCAATTTAATTGTTTTCCCTGCACACACACTAACCGCAAAGACACATTCCCTTTATTAATTTTATCTTTCATTACCACGGCTGCTTGTACAATTACTCACGGCATTCTGAAAGTGAACAATATGAATAACATTCCAGATGGAATATTGCCTAAGAGTACAGCCCACTCACATACTTTGTTTCTTCCCCTTGTGGCAACAATAACACATACTATTATTTGTTCTACTGAGTATATACGGTCCTCTGGCATTTGGAGTTACAGAGTCCCATATATGTGTTACTTCTTACCTTAAGCTTTTGCTCTTTACATCTTACTGCTACCCTCTTGTATGCATCACAGTCACACCAAATCTGCTTCGCAGTCCAGAGGGAAAGTATCATACAAACTAGCATATACAGAGCACTAATCGACTTTGTTACATCGCCTTGAGGCAACAATTATATGGACTATTATTGGTTCTTCTGCTTACCTGCAGTCCCCTGGCAATTATAAAAACAGTCATTATAATATATAAATATATCTGTTACTGCTAGCCTTAGGTTATCCGCATGTTGCATCTTACTGATAACATTTTTTATGCATCAAATTACTGCCAATTATTGCAGACTATTACCCTACGCTACCCTCATCAATGGTACTAATACATTTTTACCCCTGGAGTTAACATTGTTGCACTCATCGAGATTCAGGCCACGTGGCGACTGAGACACAAAGACTGTTGTGGACAAACTGCATCACATGTTGAACGTCTTAGTAGGGGTCATCATACTGGTTGTTTGGCTTCTTATCCTCAAAGCCACTACACATTTCCTGTTCTTTATGAGCTCTCAGGTTCTTCTGGCCGTATTGATGTTGGGAAACATGGCCAAGATGACATTCAAGGCAATAATATTCTTATTTGTGATGCACCCATTTGATGTAGGAGACCATGTTGAAATTGACAGAGTTCGTGTAAGAATTCATCCACTCTAATATAGATTTTTAGATACCATTCTGATTTGTATATTAAAGGACCTTTTTTGATTTTTGGGTTACAGATGATTGTAGAAGAGATGAATATATTGGCTACAGTACTTCTGAGATACGATAGCCCGAAGATCATATATCCCAATAGTGTCTTATCTACAAAGCCCATAAGTAACTACTATCACAGTACAGACATGCGAGATGCAATCGAATTTGGCATGCATATCTCAACTCCTATGGAAAAAATAGCATTGATGAAAGAGAAAATAACAAGATATATACAACTATTCATCTTCCATGGATCAATTTTAGTTGTTTCCTTTACAGATCTCTTGTGTTATAGTGGTTGACTTACTCTTTTATGATGCTCAACATAAGAATACACTCATCTTAGTAGTCTTTCTACACACAAATCACCCGTCCTGACTCTTTTTCTGAAAATAGTAATGTTGGTAAATAGACGGAACAGAACGCCTTTTTTTGACTTGCTTCTCAGCTTAAGCAAGAAACCAGAGCTCCTCCGTGTCGATTTGTTTTTCTTACTTTCTTATTGTGTTTGTCTAAAAAAACATCTTTTTTCTTTTTGCAACTCTTTAATATCAACTTTTCACATCACAATGCTTAAGACCACAAGATTCAAAATTATTCTTAACTTCCTAAAACTCCATATACTCAAAACCAAACAAACAAATTGAAACGAAATGAGTAATATTCTTCCCCTTATAATAATTTATGGTATGGCTTCTGTACTGTTAGGTATATTCAGAACAAAAGTGATGAGAGATATTGAACACTTACCCAGGATAAGATGGTCAGTATGGATTACACACACAATGAATTTGCAAGACATGGGAGAGAGATGGGCAAAGACAGCCCTTTTAGTTAAGGAAATGGCAAAGATATTCAGAGAGCTAGATATTGAGTATCGTATGCTCCCTCTCAATGTCAATGTTCGTAATATGCCACAGTTTTCGTCGAGCAGAGTCCCTTCTAACTGGAGTCTTTGTGCATAATCGATGATTGAAGCGTCTACTCATCTGATAATCCTCACCAGAGACCATTAATGAAAGGTGAGTTTGCTAATGAAGCATTGTAATCTTTAAAATTATCTATGAGTTCAGATGGTAAAGCAGTTTTGATCAGTCAATATTTGGGGAGTTGGTACATAATGAGCTGGTCTCACTTTTAGTCGAAAATTTAGTAAGCTATTTGGTTTGATACAACTCAATACAAGTGGAATCCAAAGTCGTTATGATCGGGCCAAACAAAGACAACTACTAAAGAAACATATACCAAATTATCGTGTTCATATTGTTGCGTGTTGTATAAATAATACCCCGATGAAATAGTGAGGGCAGCACTACTGTAATGGTGGTATCACCACTTCACCATTTGTATGGAATTTATGGTTATCTTCAGAAAGTTACTTTTATAATAAAGACACCGCCAAAAAACACCATGAAGAAGTACATTACTCAAGCGTAAGGCGGAAATATTTAGGAATCTATAATTGGAGACCCATAAATAACGGTTACAACTGTAGGAAATGTCATCTAAAAAAAACGATATATTTTGACTAATATAATCTAATACATTTACATACACATGTCAATCTCAAGACGAGGGAACCACGTGCAACGCACGTGTGGTGAATCTAGCATATATATATATATATATATACTTCCTTAAAACCATGAACTCCCTAACTGGAATGTTAAATTACTCTAATACCCCAACTTAAAACACCTAATTTAGTATATATTCTATATTTTATATTATATTTATTTACTCTATACTAGTAAAATTACCCGGAAAAAATCAAGTCCACTAAATGCACAATGTTCTCTAAGGATGGAACGATTCTATTCACTAGTGTATTGATACAAAAACAATGGTGTCAGTGAGCCACTCAACAGGAGTAAAGTACATGAATATTTAATTGTGCAGAAGAAGAAAAAGTTCAAAATTTTCATTGTTTTAAAATGAGAGAAAATCCCTCTATTTATAGACAACAAAGAACAGTGTGAACAAATGCTTATTGTGCCTTATTGGAAATGTCACAATTCTTTGAAAAAGTTACAACCCTTCGGAAAGGTCACAACCTTTCACAAAAGACAACTTTTCATAAAAGTCACAATTTTTCATGAAAGGGGAGGACTAGTTTTGGAAATAAATAAATTAAAAGGGAATCCTGGTTTGTGGTGGCGCCACGTAGGCGGGTCTAGGGTTCTTTTTTTTTTTTTGTATATATATGATATGATATATGATTATATTAAAAGCTAACACCTTTTCACATTGATGGGTAGTTACTTTTCCGAAGGGTTATGACTTTTTTATAGAGTTGTGACTTTTTTGATGAGTTATGACATTTCCAAAAAGTTGTGATTTTCTGAAGGTTTGTGATTTATCTAATAAGGCACGATAAGTACCTTTTCATACTATCCTTTGTTGTCTATAAATAGTGGGGGTTTATCACACTTTTAAACTACAAATTTTATAAGTTTTTGTTCTTCTTCTTAAAACAAGGAAGATTGTGAGAGTTGATCAATTATTCAATTACAGTATTTTTTGTGGATAAATTAGTTAGATCAATAAAAATTGATGCTACAAGGAGAATGGAATAACTCAACTACAAACGAGAAGACTATCTAGATAATTAATATGTACTCATTTTCATAGCCATAAATATACTTTTGCAGCAACTTCCACTTGACAAGAACATCAATGATTTTCTGTTGCACAAACTACAACTTGGTGTTTTCAAGTTGTGAAAAGTCTCAAATTGTTGGAGAAAAAGGATTCGATCAAAAACTTGTTTGAAGAGTCCAAACTAGATTAATTAGTACTCCTCCGTTTCCAATTTATTTGTTGTACTTTTATTTTTATTCAGTTTAATATAGGATATATTTTTTTCTTGGGGGTGGGGCGCATCTTTAAGACCACAAAGTTAAAAGTCATTTTTATATATTCTACATATCCTTAAATTATGAGTCTTCTTTATTTTTAAAAATTTCACATCAAATTAAAATTAGATAAATCTATATCTATGTTTTTATCTATATATATTCTATACTATCTTAAAAGAATGAACTACCTAACTTAAATGTTGAATTATTGTAATACCCACAACTTAAAACACCAAATTTAGTATATCTTCTATATTTTATATTGTATTATATTTATTTATTTATTTTATATTACTCCCTCAGTCCCATTTTATGTGGCACTTTTCGAATTTCGAGATTCAAACAAGTCTATTTTATAACGTAAGTTTTTCATAGATCTTTTAAACATTTTGAATTATCAATTATTGTGACTTGTAGTACTTTTTACGTAGTTTACAAATATATAAATTTCATTTTGAAAAAATTGAACATTACATGCGCAAATTGCCGGTCAAACTTAAACTGTTTGACTCTCGAAAAACGAAAAGTGCCGCATAAATTGGGACAGAGGAAGTATAAAATATTAAAGGCACACACCTTTTCACATTGAAGGGTTGTGATATTTCCAAAGAGTTATAACTTTCATGATGAGTTATGACCTTTTCGAAGGGTTGTGACTTTTCTATAGGTATGCGACTTTTCTGACAAGTTGTGACTTTTTCGAAGGATTGTGACTTTTCCAAATAAATATGACTTTTCCGATGTATTGTGAACTTTTTGAAGGGTTGTTTCTTTTCTAAAGGGTTGTGACATTTTTTTGATAAGGCACAATAAACATTTTTCATACACTACCCTTTGTTGGCTATAATTACAGGGGTTTCCTCAAATTTTTAAACTACAATTTTTTAAAAGTTTTTCGTTGTTCTTCTTCTTCTTAAAACACCCAATTTAGTATATCTTCTATATTTTATATTAAAAGAAGACACCATTTCACATTGAATGGTTACAACTTTTCCAAAGAGTTTGACTTTTCCGATGAGTTGTGACTTTTCCGAAGGGTTGTGATTTTTATGATTAAAAAAAAAATATGCACATGCTCATACTACACTTTGTTTAATATAAATGGAGGGGTTTCCTTACATTTTTAAACATGATTTTTTTAAAGTTTTTTGTTCTTCTCAAGTTTGATTTACGGACATTGACAATCTCAAAGTTAAGTGAAATTAGAACACTCCTTAACATGAATGGTAAATTAATATAATACTCCAACTAAAAATATCCAATTTAGTATATCTTCAATATTTTATATTATATTATATAAAAAGTAAGAACTCCAACAATGCAATATTAACTAAGTAATGCCAATGGGGGAGGGAGGAGAAAGTACATTTAAGAGGTGTAACTCAGGGACTTTAAGAGTGACTAACTTTCAGTAGTAATAATAAGAAAATTTACATCCACTATTCATAAGAACTTATACTTTATCATTCATTTTATAATTGTTTACTTAATTTTTTTTATTTAATAATATTCACAGTTTTTAAAAATAGTATAGTACATGGTTTGATATTCATGTGCATCAAAACTAGTGTATATATATATATATATGTGTGTGTGTGTGTGTGTGTGTGTGTGGGAAAATACATAAAAAAAACCCTGAACTTGGCAGCATAACTTACTTTAACACTAAAACTATACAGGCGTTTAAATACCCCCTTAACATATTTGAAGTGAATTAATAACACCCTAAAAATATAATACCAGTCTCAAGTTGGCAAGTGTATTACACACGCGCCACGTCATTGACACATCAGAACCACATAAGCGCCACGTCATAGCCACATTGGAAATTCTCTAAAATTTGATTTTTGATTTTTTAAATTCATTTCTTTCTTTCCTTTTCAGAATATTTAAATACTAGTTAATCTTTAGTTCTTAATTAGTTTAAGAAAAATTGAAGTCATTACCAGTGATTTTTTTTCAATAGTCAACATCATTTACTGCCATTGTCGATTGTCGGTGTTCTTTATTTTTATTTTTTTTATATACTAATCAAGTTCTAATTCTCAACTTTTTTTTTTCAATTAACAGAACCATATTCTATATATTAAGAAGGTTAAAACTAGGAAAATTAAGCAGAAGCTAAAAGCTAATTATAGACTCTTTGTTCTAAACACAATAAAAAGAGCACTGATTTGAACTTCTTCTGGAAACATATTACTTATGCTTTGTTGCTCCACACCAATTCTAAGTGGATATAACATGTGTTGCACTACTCCAAGCACGATGACGATTTTTACACCAAAACCACAAGCCCATGTTGAACCAGACTAATGTGGAATTCTTAACTAATTCAAGAAAAACACAATTCTTTGTAGTGATTTTTCTTTTAAAAAAAACCTTTCTCTACCCATTGCTTCAATCGCCATTGTCAACCACCTTTATCTACCCATTGTTTCAATCGCCATTGTCAACCATTAACATTATAGATCGGTTGACAAAACCTCATCTTCTTTTATGCCCAAGTCTTTATTTTCAAAAAAATTCATAACTTTTTAAGAAAAATCAAATCTCCAAATTAAAGAGTAAAAAAAATTATGTGGATCTGATTCTTTTTATTTATGTGCTTTGAATGTAGAGTTTGAAGAAGGAGAAAGAGGATGGGGTGGGTTGGGATAGGGTGACGTGAGGAGTTTGAGGAAGAAAAGACAAGCAGGTAGAGGGGGTAGGTGGGGTTTTGAAAAAGCGGGGTGGGGGGGTTTGAAGAAGAAGAAGAATGGGGTGGGTGGGTTTCTTTCTCTTTTTTTCATATATACAAAGTGGGACCATTACTTTTTAAAAAAAATAACTTAACGCGCTTTCAAAAAGATTTCTTTTCTTTTTTTGCCACGTCATCCGTTAGGATGGTATTAAATTCACGCGAAATGAAATTAGGAGGGTAAATAAACGCTCGTATAGTTTAAGTGTTAAAGTAAGTTCTGCTGCCAAGTTCGGGGGGGTTTTTAATAAATTATGTTGCTCGGACTCTTCAAAAATGCCAACGGGTGCGTGTCGGATTCGCCAAAAGTAGTGTATTTTTGAAGAATCCAAGACGGGTGCGGCATCAAAAGTGAAGAGTCCGCGCAACTAAACATATTTTCCCTATATATATATATATGATATATGATTTGACATAACTTTAATTTAGAACCACAAGATTAAAAAGTTTTTTTCTTTTCTTAAACTCCGTTCCAAGTCAAACTAGGCCATTCTTTTTTAAATTGAGGGAGTATTAAAGAATGTGTTTGAGTTACAAAATAATAATTAAAGAAAAAAAATTAAGTTATTTGAGAAAAATGAACGATGATCCTATTTAGCGACAATTGTTTTTAGTTGCCCATCAAAAAGAAAGAAGGGAAACTAACTTAAATAACTGCCTGCCAAAAGATTAGCCAACAGATGTATAAGATATGCATAAATAGTTGTATAAGATATGTATATTGGCTAGTGGCTGTACATATTTTAGACGAGCAGCCAAATGTGTAACTTCCCCAAAAAAAGAATGTGATTTTTTTAGATTGACTTTTATGCACTAGGATATTATATAGTATAGTTTTTTGAGTTTGAGATAAACAAATTTACAAACAGTATCCTTGTAAATATTCTAGAATATACATAGCAGGTAACTTAATTTACTCCTATTCTCTTATTTTCTCTTCCACCTCACATGATATTAGAGCCTGATTAACGTCAGTAACATATTGGAAGAATAAAATTATGTTGCCGTGCCAGTTTCCGACAACTTTCACGACCGTCTAACATAACCTGTGTTTCTATTGGTGTTGTGATTAAACCAACACCACAATGGAACCAGGACACCTCCACGACCAAAACTCAGCCAGATCTGTTCCGACCACTCGAGGGAGAGTTCCTTTTTTCAGATAGACTCACCCCCTGATTCTGAGACCACCTATACAGGTTCCACTAGATTCCGATCACTTTCCAATGAGGCAGTGGACTTTCGGCAAACATCCTCACTGTTTCCGACGAGATCTGCTCTGTCCCAGACCTTGGATCATCATTTTATCTGGTAGCTGTATCTTACCCTTGATTTGAGGTTATTTCAACTAATTTGAAAAAAATGTCCCTCGGATTATATATTTTTGGTTCTAAAAAAACCATGATTTCCAACAATTCGAACCATTCTATCACTATTGAACCCTTAATAGGTAGTGCAAACTACTTGGTCATCTTCAATATAACTATGGTGTAAGGTGAAACATTTTCACGATTACTTAATTAAACAAGCTACAGATATTAATGAAAAGGATAGGGGAAAATGGAAGAAGATTGATACTCAATTGTGTAGTCTATTCTGGAAAGCTATTGATTCGAAGTTGATGTTGTTGTTTCAATCATTCCAGATGTGCTTCTTAGTTTGGGAAAAGGCTTTACACAAAAAAATCTCCCGCTTTTATAATGTGATTAGTCGGTTGACTAATCTCAAAAACCAGGATTTGGATATACCTACTTAACTTTGACAGGTTCAACTGTTCAAACGTTATTTAGAGTAAAAAAGAACCGATCAAGTGCTTATGGAAAATGCGAACTCAAAAAGGAAATTTCTGTTTGCCAATTCATAGATGCTCAGGCATGACTTGTTTCCATTAGGTGTTTGCCCATCTTCTGACTTCTAATTGGATGGGAAACTCTGAGACATTATCTGGGAAAGCCCCGACCAAACATCTCTGTAAAACTTCACTTTGGGAGCTTGACCCCTCATCAATGCATATAACTCCTCCCTTCATCAATACAGAGTCTTAAATGTCCTCATTACCTTCCCTACTCAACCACTTAAAGCTCCTGGCAGCTTCAGAGTATGGAAGGTTCTTCTCAGCCAATCTTGACTCAGCCCTAGAATGGGGATCCTGTTTCTTCAAAAAAACTTCTATCTTGTCAGCAATAAAATTCCATCCTAAACTAATGTCAGTTCCGGTATGATTACCATTGATATTTTTCTCCCCCCTTAAACTCACAATGCTGATACACCAGCCAAACTTGTTAAAATTCCTAGAGCAAAATGTTTCTGAGAAATTAACTCTTCTCTTCCATCTTCTGACAAAGTTACCATTCACTTTCGATGCTTCTCTCAGAGTTAGAGAGATCCATTCCATAGTCATCTTGTTAAAAGTTGTTCTCCGGATGAAATTTCTACTCCTCTCAGTCCACTCGTACCATATCTCTGTTGTGCCACATGATCTTGTTATGTCAATAGATTTGAAACCCACCGCAATATAGATGCTGTTATCCATCAGAACCTTAGGAAAGTGGGTACCGGAAGAAGGGGAGAGATAGATAGAGAAGAAAATAGAGAGAAAAGAGAGAGAAGAGTTATACACAACACAGCCTATAATACTGAATAGGGTGTATAAATGTTTTTTACATTAACTTTATGAATATTTAATTCTAATGGGGTATAAAGGTCATCAACTTTTGAGGGGTATTTTAGTTTGGAGCTTCCCACTTCTATATTAGTATAGATGGATAGTAGGAAATTCAAAATAGGTTCAACCACATGCCAGTATAAGAATACTAAGAACAAAGAAGCATCAAATCAACAAAGTCGAACAAGTGAATACAATACCTAGGATATTCACGACGTAGACCTTGTCAAGCAAAAGCACCTTCATATCCATCCAAAATCTTGTAAATTGGTTCAAAATTCCGGGTGCACTTTTTGAACTGCAAAGGAGAGAGAAAAATAAGATGCATGACGAAGTTGTCTACTATATTACAGCGATCAGTGAATGCCAATTCCAATCATGCTTGCACGCATGATGGTAAATTTTGGCTGTCATAGACCATGTTTTTATGAAGGCTCCTTACTCATCCATGGAATCATTCCTTGTTTGGGATGAACCATCTTGACAAGGTGAAGTAACTGCATTAATGACAAGAGATTAAAATCAAATTATGGTGTGATTGATATAATCACAAGAAAGAACCTTGTAAGGAAAACAAATAAAAAGGAACAGAGATAACATCAACTTTATCCATCACAGTGCTGAGCTATCCCTCAGGGGTCGTTTGGTTCAAAACTAGGTTATCCTGGGATTATAACCAGGATTATCTATCCCACCTTCTATATGGGATAGATGATCTCATTCCATTATCAAGACCAGGATAAAATCATGATAAAAGAATCATTCAATGTACTCTAAAAAATCATTCAATCAATCAACTACACCCTATCTAATTAGTAAGGACTATAATGAATCTTCTATCAACATCATTATATCTATGCCTTCATTATAATACCAAATAATTTGTTAAAGGCAATGGATTTTCTAAAACTAGAAGTTCTTTAAATTTCACAGTTATCCATTCGCGAACATAAAACGGCAACTAGTTGGTCGATCTTCACAAGCACCTGATGTAGTCTAAGTAAAATGACGACTGTATTAATCACAATTAGTTGGTAAACCTTTTACATTGTATTCTGTCATTAGTACGTTGGCATTAAATTTGGGAGGTTGTAAGTCTTTTTAGACTACTTCCTTGAACAATCTAACAATGGATTTACCTTGTCCCCAGTTATCACATTATGCCATGATATTGATGATCATACTTACTGGTGAGTATCACCTTATGTAATGATACTGATGCTCCTACTTACTATTGCTGGACCATTTTGATTAATAAAATCTGGCCCATGTGGCCATAATTTTTTATTTTTTTTAAAAAAGATGATCCTACTTATTGGCGCATATGGACATCTACATAGGACAAAAAACATTTTTTTATCAAGCAAAGTGTGGTATTTTTCATTAAACTGCATCTAGAAGATGCTAAAAGATACAGCAGCTTAGCAAAACAGTAGCTCCTGTACAATGTTCCTGTAATAACGAACTGTAAATCAAGGAGCTAACAAATTTCATGAAATGATCAATACTATTTGCATCTTCAAGTTTACACAAACAAAAGAGATTTTCTAAAAATCAAGCTAGGACATGGTGGAAGCACCTCAAGCGACATTCTTTTATTTTACTTGTATACATCTATGAACAACCTAACTTATAGTATTATTTAGCAGTTCAGGTTTTATGTGCGCAAAACAAGAACTTCTCCCAACGAAATTACTATCTTTTGATATACGATCTTCATATGTGATTTTCTGAGTTCTTGGCAACGCATTTGCTTATAAAAGAAAAGAGCCAAATAAAATTCATGTTCACAGATTAATATATTTGGGAGGATGTACCTCCCAAGCACATCATCCAGGTAAAGGAATCTTGTAGGTTAGGACAAGAATTGTGAACCCTGTTGAATTAGGTAGAGAAGGTGAAATGAACACATATGAGTGATAGTAGGCATTACCTGCTTCTGTGCAAGAAGTCTGCACAGAAGTCGACGGTCTTTTTGATCCGGTGTGCGAGAACCCTGTAGAAACATTTTAGAAATTGTCTGGAAAATGCATTGAACTGAAAATTAATATTACATCACCTTTCAATTGCAATGGTTTCATCACAAAACCTAAAATTGCGAAAGGAAGCATCAGCAATGCCTCTATCCCGAACGCCCAACGCCAATTAAGAAGACTTCCAACCTACCACAGAGCAGAGCTTTAGTAAGACTTGGCATGCTCCACAAAAGATACTTCCCCCAAGAAAAGCTTAACTCATAGCAACTGAAGCAAGCTCACCAATCCACCATATACATAACCAACAGCAATCCCAGTTGGTATACACATGTAAAATATTCCCAGCCATGCTGTTTTCTGACATGAAGGAGAATTAGCATGCATCACATTACAGACATAATATGAGATGCAGAAACATTTGACAGTTGTACACAAGCAGCTATGAAGTTGAAGAAGCATGTAAAAAATAGTGATCATCAAGAAAAAAAAAGTTATATATAATTGGATGTCTTTGTTAACATGATAAACTAGGAAAGATACAAGAAGGTTAAATTGGAACGAGCATTCATTTCCATTATGAAGCATTGTTGTTCATATCACAACATCTTCTACACAATTTTAAGGAATTTCAACAAAATATGGAACCATACAGTTTAGAAAAGGAAAACAACAAAAATAGGAAACAACTTGCATAAATCCAGGTTATGCTCATTTTCTGACAGATATCTTCATGGACAATATTGTACAGAAGATCTACGTTAAATAGATCCAGCAATTAAAAAGAAGTAATTGCCTCACAACTTGCTTTAACCAAGCCAACAAGAGAGTTCAATGAACCTAATCTACAGTACAACAACATACCTAGTGTAAATAAATGGAGAACGCTAGAAGGAGGGTTTGAACCTCCGACCTTGTGGTTAACAGCCACAAGCTCTAACCAATTGAACCTAACCTACAGTATATTAAATATTTGTTTACAGGAATTGTGATTGGTCTTCATTACCAGGAGACATGGTAATCCATGGACTAGGTAACATTTAAGTAGAAACTCATGCATAGGACTGGAAGC
Organism: Solanum stenotomum; assembly: GCF_019186545.1. Lineage (NCBI taxonomy): Eukaryota > Viridiplantae > Streptophyta > Magnoliopsida > Solanales > Solanaceae > Solanum > Solanum stenotomum. The sequence goes on along the minus strand of NC_064292.1, from coordinate 16,969,943 downwards.
GTTATCCCAATGTTTCAGAGTTACAATTATTACCAGACTGATACTCTCAGTTTTGCTCCAGCTAATATATCATAAACTCATAGTTCTCAATGGCAATACGCAGAGAAGCCTTCAAATATACTAAAAGGTAAAACTACGCCCACTAATGCAATCATACTTTTATGGGGGGCCTCACAAAGTCTAGGCACACCATATTTAAAAATGAAAAGGAGGCGAGAGCTTGCACCTTGTATTATAAGCATAAATAATTTTGAACAATAACGGAACAGGAGTACAGGCAGAGGAACAGCAGAACTACCCATCACATTAGCAATAGATATTAGCACTCAGAGGCCAGAACTACCCAGAATATTATTTGCCTCAGAACAGAAATAAAAGACAAGCAGTACAGCATGCATCATCTACTAAGTCAGCAACTTTACATAGCTGAATCACAAATGCAAAACAAACCTGATCAACTGGGGCATTGTCATCAATGAATGGAGCAGCAAGGCTTATAAAAGATGCCTCACCAACACCCACCATCCTGATAGAGGAAATAAATTATTAACAAATATAACCACCACCACCCCCAAAAGAAAAAGTAGAAAAACAGGTAGCATTCAAAAGAACTGGCATATCTACTCACATTCTGCAGATGCTAATGGACCAGAAATTAATTGACAGGCCGCAACCAGCAGTAGCAAAGGTCCAGACTGTCAGTCCAACTCCAATAAGTCTAAATGGATTAACACTGCCAAGTCACAATAATACAAGAAATATGAGAAATTGATTAAATAGAAGGCACATCATAGTGTAAAGGTAGACATACAATTCAAATCCTTTCCCTTTATTTTTCCAATCCCCTTTGCATTTTAAGTGGCAAAGCATGAATTTGGAGAAAGGATGAGGTTTAGTTAAAGTCTTAACATAATTGAAATAACAGCATCTTTAGAGATGTTAATGAGGTAGGCAAGGATTAGGATGAGCATTATTTGTTTTAGTTAAAACTTGGTCTGATTGACTGGCATGAGTAAAATGGTTTGCTCTAATGGGTTCACATATGAGAAGGTTAGAGTCAGAAGAGTTGGAATAACAAGAACTCTACCTAAGGCTATTTAATCAGCAGATTTGATGAAAAGTATGGGGGTGGCTCATAAAATTTGCATCTGCCTCACAAAGTACTTATGTATAGTACATAGCATTTGTAACCCTTTGAAGGTGAGAGTACCCCCAAGAAAATACATATGATGGACCTTGGTTGAAGCTTGTCAATTCCAGTTGAAGTTTTAGCTCATGATCAAAGTATACAAAGTCCACCTGGTATTTCTTTGCCAAGTCTAACTACATTCCCTGTTTCATTGAGTAATAGGCTGGACCTTCCTATTTTTCTTCGAAAAGGTACTCGAATTACTTGTAACCCTCATCCGGCTTATAATTACTTAAGTTAGCACCATTTATCACCTTCATATCATGTCTCCTTTACAAATTTATCCACTGTCAAAATACCTATAATTGCAGCAAAAGAAATGAATCATGCAGTTTGGTATCAAGCTATGATTGAGGAAATGACAGCTCTGCATGACAATGGTACTTGGAAGATAGTTATTTTAGTACATGGCAAATAATAGTTAGATGTCGTTGGGTGCTTAAAGTCAACGTAGTGCTGATGAAAGGTTGATCATCTTAAAATTAAATTGGTGCTCAGGGCATATATTCAGATTTTTGGCATTGATTATGGTGATACCTTTTGTTTGGTGGCCATAATTGCATCTATCCGCCACCTTATCTCCACTGCAGCTATGTCTCATTGACCTTTAGTTTTATAATGTAAAATAGTTCTCCATGAACAACGCTTCAATCTTCTGTACATACAGGAGCCTCATGGGTGCACCAAAAATAAAAAGTAAGGAATAATAGATTACAAGAAATCATTCTCTACTCCTTCAAAAGCTCTTGTATAACTCTCTCTCCATATGACCCACATCTCTCTCTCAATACGACCCACATTAGTGCTCGTGGAGCAACATCTCTTCCGTCCTCTAAAAGTCTAACTGAAAAATACTTCTTTCACAGTGCCTAGGATCACCGTTGTACTTCATTAGCTCCATTATCAGTTTGATAGAAAAATTGTCTTCTTTCATCATGAACTTACGGAGGAAGTCAACAGCAAATGCTAGTGTTGTTGCTTAGGGCAAGTCTAGATTAGTATGTCAACAGTGCCTCTTTATGGTTTGGAGCAATCACCAATGGCATGGTTTGGCCATTTAAGCATTGTTGTCCAACATTTTAATATACTTTGGGGTGAAACTGATCACTACGTGTTTGTTGACATTCTTAACAATGTACTAGACTATAGAAGAAAGGGGCAACAAATTATGAAGTTCAATATGGAGGCAACATCAATGGAACTTTGTGCACTTAATAAACTTTGGGTAAATTTTCCATTTGTACTGTATTGCTTATTAGAAAAGTAATAAATCAACTGGGTTAAGTGAATTCGTGAATACATTGTCAAGAGTGCTGAGGAATCAGGTGTTACTTCAAGCCTTCCCTACGTACTGATCATCACCCGCATCTTAACTGCCTCTATGATTGACATCTCTACCTATAAACCCCTGGAAGTTTCCTCTACATATGATACTCAAGCATTTGCTAGCATGGGATATGTTCGACATGATGATAAGTGGTCAAAGAAGGGTTTAGTGAAGGTTAAAGTGGAGCAGCCAAAGGGCAGCAAGATCTCTGCTGATTCAGCCTCAGAATTGCTTAAAGAAGCAGGTGAGATAAAAGGCAGGTTAGCAGCTCTGGAGGATGGAATGCAGCAGCTGCACAGACCAGGGACAAGGACCTCCAAAGACACTAGCACAAATGTTGGGAAGCTGAGAATCTCCATGGATGGCAATCAGTGTGAAGGAATCAAGACCACGAATAAGCTGATTCAACGAGTCAACTCCTTAACGCAAGAAGCCAAATCCTCTCAGACAGAGCTTGCCATAGCTGTTCAGACCTCCTACTCCAATCTATCCAAGAATGTTGAAAAATCCTACCACCAGTTTTATCAAAGGGGCGCTTAAGCCTTGAAGCGAGGCTCAAAACACGTTGAGCGCTTAGCCTCACTTAATGAGCGCTTTAGTGTCGTCATCAAGGCTCTAAGACATAATTTTCCTTTTGAATGAGCATGTCCTGAAGAGGCGATGCTAAACCATTGATTAAAAACAATCAATTTCTTTGTTATTCATGCTTACTGTAAAGATATGACACCTGGGCCTAACTCAACCCCAAAAGCTAGCTCATGTCGGGAGGTTTGTCCAAGTCCATATAAGGAGACCAAATTATCATTCCTCTACTAATGTGGGACTTCTTAACACTCCCCCGCACGCACAGACCTCAACAGAAGCGTGAACACTTCTAAATGGGGGGCCATCATTGGTGAACAACAAATTGAGATGGGCTTGGCTCGGATACCATGTAAAGATATGACACCTGGGCCTAACTCAATCCCAAAAACTAGCTCATGAGGGGAGGTTTGTCCAAGTCCATATAAGGAGACCAAATTCCCATCCCTCTACCGATGTGGGACTTCTTTCTTTCTTTTTTTTTTGAAACTGGTAACTTTGTGTCTATTGATAGAAACAGATCAGTACATGGGCTGTACTAGGGCCATATTTACAAGTAAATCTAGATCCTATGATCCCATGTCTATAATGAATCTAACACATCAATAATAGATACAGGATCATTAGACCGAATCTGATTACACCAAAAACATAGAATCAAGATACAATTCGATTTGATCTGTTCTATACTATTTTCTATGTTCTCAAAACACCTAGAATTTCTCTCCTTCAAGATTGCCCACCATATGCTGGCTGGTATGATTCTCCACCTACTTCTGCTTCTTGCCAGAACCCCAGCTTCTTCCCAACTTTGAAGGGCCTCTGTAACCTTTCCTGGAATAGTCCAGGAGAAACCTTTAAGGTTTATGAATAACCTCCAAAGATGACATGTGATCTTGCAGTGAAGGAACAAATGTCGAACAGTTTCTGCTTGTTCTCTGCAAAAAACACATCTCGGACATAAAATTATCCCCTTTTTCATCAGATTGTCTTGTGTAAGGACAGCTTCCTTAGATAAGAGCCAAATAAAACATGATACCTTGTAGGGTATATTCACTTTCCATATAGTTTTCCAGGGCCAGTTGACATTCTGTTGATTGTGACTATTCAACCATCTGTATGCTTTGCCTACCCTGAAGGTTCCTCTGTCAGTGCCCTGCCACCAAAACTCATCTTCCCCTTCTTGTGTTCCTTTAAACTGGCCAATAGTGTTAAGGAAATCTGCAACTCTTGTGATTTCCCAGTCATTTACTTGTCTTCTGAAACTGATTTCCCACCCATCAGGTGTCCACATTCATGCAATTGTTCTTTGCTGATTTAACATTAAGTTGTGGATATCTGGGTAGATATTCCTCAGAATCCCCATCTCATGCCAGTCATCTCCCCAGAAGCTTGTCTTTTCCCCATTTCTAACCTTAACCTTGGTTTTGATCTTGAAATCATCCCACAAGGCCCTTATAGATCTCCACAGATTCACTCCTTATGGGGAAAATACTTCCTTTGTCATCCACCTATTTTCTTCTTCATACTTGGCTTTGATGACTTTTCTCCATAACAGATGTTTGTCGTTAGCATATTTCCACAACCATTTCATTCTGAGGGCCTTGCTATGATTCTGCAGATTTTTAATACCCAAACCCCCATACCTTTTTTCTATTATCAGATCATTCCACTTTACCAAATTGTAACCTTTCCTGTCCTTGTTTCCCTGCCATAGGAACTTCCTTCTGATTCTGTCCAATCTGTCTGTGACCCCTACTGGAATGGGAAATAAAGACATCATGTAAGTAGGCATGGCATCTAGGACTGAGTTAATTAGAGTAACTCTTCCTCCAAGAGACAAGTATTGTCCCTTCCATCTAGCCAGTTTCTTCTCACACTTTTCTATTACACTGCTCCAGATCTCTTTAGACATCGATTTAGCACCCAACGGCATCCCAAGGTATGTAGTTGGGAGATCCCCAACTTGTCCACCTAGGATTATGTTTAGTGTCTCCATGTTATGTACTTCATTAATAGGATAAAGAAAACTCTTTCTCCAATTAATATGCAACCCAGAGATTCCTTCAAACAAGACCAATATTACTCTCATATATCTGAGTTGTTCTTCTTCTACCCCACAAAAGATGAGTGTGTCATCTGCATATTGCAAATGAGTCACCACTAAACTTTCCCTTCCATCGTTGGCCACATCAAAACCTCTCAACCAGCCATTTGTGTTAGCTGTCTTGAGCATGTTGTTAAGTCCCTCCATCACTAGCAAAAACAGGAAAGGGGACAGAGGTTCCCCTGCCTGAGGCCTCTTTGAGCTCCTTAACCTTTATAATTATTAGTCTTGGACTAAACATGTATATATTTGTATGTTTTCTCCATTTGCGCCTTTTCTCAATAAAATCCACGCTTTATTTGTGCTTTGCGCTTAAAGCCCCAACAAACCTTAGAGCTTTTTTGCGCTTTTCGCTTTTGATAACACTGTCTACCACTCCTTCTGAGAGAGAGTTATCAACACTCTCAAATATTTCTTAGCCAAGCGTTAATCCTGGTCTTGTTTTGGTGGTTTCTTAAGACAATCTGACCTTTTGACTATCTCTCCTTGGGCTCGTTTATCAGCATTACAAATATCACCAAGAAAAGCAGCATTACAAATATGGAAGGAAAGGTCACCTTCACAGAAATACGCACAAGGAAAGAGGACAAACGAGGGAAATCAATATTCCTGTAATTGGAGGAAATATACAAGCAAGACCGAAGCACGCACAAGTCAAGAACCCCGCCCAAAATTAGGGAAGAGCTATACATTGAAAGAAGTCAGTAGACACAGAGGACAGAAATACGTACAATGAAAGAGGACAAACAAGGCAAATCAATCTTCCTGTGATTGAGAAAATACAAGGAAAACCGGAGAACACACAAGGAAAGAAGACAGATAGGAGAACTCAATCAAGGCAAATTAATATACCCTTGATTGAAGGAAACTCCCTTGGGTTAACTTAAGAGTCGGTCGCTGAATATCAAAGGATTGATTCAGCAAATCAATCCCAGCAAAATCAACATCAAAGTAATGATTCTCCAAGAGAAAGAATTGATTCTTAATCATATCATCTTAAGAGCAACAGTCATGAAACAGCCAACCAAGTTAAAAGAGGATCAAGATCGAAGAAGAAAGATGCGCAACTTCACTTGAACAAGAACACTATTCACTCTTTCATCTTACAAAAAGCACTATAATCATCATAGTCTACTAGTAAAAAGAAAAGAAAAAAATATTAGAAAGCTATATAAGTACAGGTTGTGGCCACAAAAGAGATCTGGAATTATCCAGATGTAAGAAACTCTTCAAAGTTCACCACAATACAATCTGTTTAATCAAGTTCATTCAAAAGATCTAAAGGAAACCCTTGAACCCACAGGGGACAGACTAGGCACCATATTGGTGATCCGAACCAATATAAAATCAATTACTCTTTTTGTTTCCTTACTTGCTCCATGTTATATCTGTTTTATCTGTAACTTGCACGTGAGTCAACTTGCATATATCAATAGTCGACTGATACTTTATAACCTTAGAAAATATTTCAGTACACCCCACCCCTGGAGTTTCAGTACTGAATGAGAAATTAGTTATAATAATGTAACCTTGGGATATAGGTATCACTTTCATCCAATTCAATTTGAATTAGTTTGATCTTTAGATGATTTGTGAAACACCATTGACTTACATTAAATTATTTGATGGACTTTGAGATATTGATTATTTCATTCAAGTAAGTAAAATTGTAAGTAAGGGATTCTCTTTTTTAACCTTTTTTTGATATGCTAAACCCACCACCCAGCCTCCCCACCTATGAGTCAAGAATGGCCATTTCCCACTAGGCTCTCTTGGTCAGTTGAACCCTCAACCTCTAATATTAGATGTGGATTTTCACTAGGCTATCCCACTAAAACAAAGGATACCTTTTTATTCTTTGGATGCTAGGAAGAGTAAAAGTGGGATAATAAGTGGTGACTTAATCATTTCAGAAAGTGGACATTGATCTGGCATGGGTCGCATGGCCTAGTATGGACAGCATGGTATTCGACAATAAAAGAGTATTAACATCTTATATTAGTTTGGAATTTCAAGAGATCTTATCAAGAAAATGAGACAAAAGTACAAAAGAAAAAGTGGTGAAAGAGAATGAACACAATGGGAATAAAGTAATTCATTATATTTCCTGTCTAGACAAAATGATCTCCACAGTAAATACAATGCTTGACAAAATGATCTCCATAGTAAATACAATGCTTATTTCTGTAGGGTGTCTGTCAAACATACTTTTTACAGTGAAATCACTTTAGTATGATACATGCTTCTATATATCTCAACATCAAGGCTGCGATATGTTAAAATTATCACCTCTTGGCTAAGGAAGCAAATATTGGAGATGCCAAAAGAAGCCCAACCATGAAAGCAGATGATATGACACCATCCTGAAAATTGTTCAAATCAAAATCACCCCTGCAAAAACACACAAAATAAGATGAACTTGGAGCATAGTTGTTATTGATGCGTTTGTCGGGAAACAATATTCCAGACACAAGAATGATTAATATTTCCGAATTATAGTTTTAGTTGTTTTAGTCAAAAAAAACTTCCCTGAGTGAATTAGGATACTTATTATTTTAGTTTTATAGGACTTTTGTTACATATAAATGAATTACTAGAAAAATGATATATACAAGAAAGCAATAGTAAGCACATAAGCCCGGCATTTATCGTAAATAAACATAGTGAACAAAAAAGAGGAAAAAGCAGAATGGTTATTGATTATAGAAATTTAAATGCAAAAACTAAAACATATAATTATCCGATACCAAATAAAATACTAAAGATAAGACAAATACAAGGATATAATTACTTTAGTAAATTTGACTGCAAATCAGGATTTTACCACTTAAAATTAGAAGAAGAATCTAAAAAACTTTTAGCATTTACAGTACCCCAAGGATTTTATGAATGGAATGTATTACCGTTTGGATATAAAAACGCCCCAGGTAGATATCAACATTTTATGGATAACTACTTTAAACAACTAGAAAATTGTGTAGTATATATTGATGATATATTACTATATTCTAAAATCCAAGATGAACACATAAGATTATTAGAAAAAATCATATATATTATAGAATATTCAGGCATAAGCTTAAGTAAAAAGAAAGCAGACATAATGAAAAGCCAAATAGAATTCCTAAGAATACAGATAGATAAAAATGGAATAAAAATGCAAACACATATAGTACAAAAAACAATTAACTCAAATGAACAACTAGACACAAAAAAGAAATTACAATCATTCTTAGAACTAGTAAATCAAGTAAGAGAATACATACCAAAATTAACAGAGAATTTAAAATCATTACAACAAAAATTAAAGAAAGACAGAATACCAGTTTGATAAAAAGGACCAAACACAAATACAAAAAGTAAAATTATTATGTAAGAACCTACCTAAACTATATTTTCCGGATGAAAATAAAAAATTTACTTATATAGTAGAATCAGATGTCAGTGAAAAAAGTTATGGAGGAGCATTAAAATACAGGTATGGAGAAGAAAAAATAGAACATCATTGTAGATATTATTCAGTAACATTTACTAATGCAGAAATAAGATGGGAAATAAATAGGAAAGAATTATATTCGGTATATAAATGTTTATTATCATTTGAACCATATATTGTATATAACGAATTTATTATAAGAACAAATAATACACAAGTAAAATGGTGCCTGACAAGAAAAATACAAGATTCGGTAACAACAAAAGAAATAAGGAGATTGATATTAAATATATTAAATTTTACATTTACAATTGAAATAATAAAAACTGATAAGAATGTTATTGCAGATTACCTATCACGACAAAGCTACTCAGACTGAGACTGAGGAAGAAGATACAATTGAAAAGATACTCAAAG
>NC_064292.1:16952436-16957388 GCF_019186545.1 Solanum stenotomum | reverse complement strand
TCAAAATCATATGAGTCTAGCAAGTTGCTTTTACTTTGAGCAAACTTTTAATTTGATCACTTATATATTTAAAAAGTAAAATTAGCTTTGTAAGCTAATAATTTGTAAAGAAATTGTTCTTTATGATCTTGTTTTATTAAAAGATAAGTTATTGAGTTATGTGACATATACATATTGATTGGATTATCATTAGTGGTTACTTTTGTACCTCTTTATTTTTCTTTATCTAGACATTTACTTGTTGAGTAATTAATATATTATTTGTACTAACAAAGATTGTTTTGTGTTCATTTTAACATGCTTAGTAAATTATGATAATCTTCATAACAATATTGTGAGGGACTATTAAAATGTTTTAATTCATTTTTACTTGGAACTTTTATTTGGTTCCAACATGTTGTTCTAATTAATTAGTTTTGTTCATTTTTATTCAATTTTGAGTCAAATTCAGATTATATTTATGGTATCAAATATTTATTTTTTGGTAATGCATTTGGTTTATTAAGACATTGGTTGAGGGTAAGACGTTGAATTCATGTTTCACCGCACCAAGTGGGTAAGACATCGAGTTAAAGTCTCGGTGCACCAAGATAATAAGAAGTTGGGTTCAAGTCCCATTGATTTATGACCAAAGACGTTTTTATATGGGTAAGACATTGGGTTTAAGTCCTAATGCACTATAGTGATGATATGATGATGACTAACATAAAGTTGTATACTTTTGACTGAAAGTCATGAAATTTTCCCAATTAATTTTCTCCATTCTCTTATGTGAATGTGGTAGCAGTGCATAATATGTCTGAAAAATGACAAATGTTTGAATGTATGAATATGGGTGTGGTAAAATGTTAATGGTCATCATTGTAGTAATTAAAAGGAAGAACATTATGGGTTCTTAAGATGGTCCTTCAAATGTGAAAGTAATTTGTTCATTAAAGTGGTATGAAAGGTTATTGGACACATTATTTCTTAAGATGGTCCTTCAAATGTGAAGGTAATTTTTATCCATTAAAGTGGTATGAGAAGTTATTTGGCACATTGTTGTTGGTGCAGCCCAAATTTGAAAAGTTTTGTAAATCCTCTATCAAAATAAAGAAATACAAAGTGGTAGTACATTTGACCTTTTAAAGTGATGTTGAGGTGAATCACATGAATTTGATAAATGTGAAAGCATGACAATGAGTTTCTAATAAAAACTTATGGAGCATGTTCAAATGGTTATGGTCCATTTCTTAAAGAAAATGTGACTTGTATTCTTATGGATAAGAACGTGTTCATGTATTGTTGGATAGATGTCAAATCTCACCTCTACGGGAGGTTTGGGAGATTGAAAAGAAATATTTTGACATAAATGATCATTTAGTCATATACTTTTAAGTACTACACAAATATATATTGTGATGTGTTAAATTATGAACTATTGAAGGACAAAAAGAAAGAAATAATTATTTCATATAAAGGTTGTGGCTATGACCAAAATAAATATTGTTGTGTGGTAACACAAATTTGTCATTGATTGTCAAGAAATAAGTCTTGCATGTGATAATTTTAAACATGACAATAATAATAATTTTCTCCTTGAAGGAGATGGTCACCATAAGAATGACGTTGTGAAATTTGTGGTAGTACACAAAATTAATTGAGAGTTCCGAAAGGGCTAATTTGTTACTATCCGGAGGAATGAAATTATTCATAATATTAGGGTTGTAGTAAGTCTCAAAAGAAACTTTTTAAGTTTCAGAAGAATTGAGAAGAAAAAAATATTATATTGAGACTATAAATTATGGGAAGATTTAATATCTTTAAATTACTACAACAAAAGTGGGTTATAAATATTTATGTATAAGATTACCCATTTTTTCCTCTTGTTTGTTGTATATAAACATGGGAATGATGATGGAATCACATGCAAAAGTAAACTAGAAATTTACTAGAATAAATATCAGTTGGCATAATCGATTGGCCATTCCGATTCAAATGTGATGCAAAAGAAATTAAGAATTCATGTAACTATATGCTTGAAGAAATAAAAGATTCTTCAAGAATTCTCTTGTGTTGCTTGTTCTCGTGATAAAATGATCATTGTACCAGCTAAGGTTGGGATTGTATCCCCTAAAATTATTTGAAACACATAAAAAGGTGAATATGGGCCCGTTCACCTTTCATGTGGACCGCTTACTATTATGATTTAATAGATGCATCTATGGTATGGTCACATGTGCATTTGTATCAACTTACAAATTGGTTTTTGTAAGGTTGTTTGCTCAAATTGTTAAATTAAGAGCACAGTTCCAAACTATAAACTTATATTGATAATACTGGTTGGTTTAGCAGAAATTGTATGCCTCCAATTATAGCTAGACCATTGATTCTGAGAACAAATCTCTCAAATAAAATTTGGTATGAGATGAGTTTATTTAACATGTATGCATCAAGCCAACAAAGTTCTTCCATCACAATTAGTTCAGGGTCAGGAACCAAATAATTTCCATCTAAAAATTTGATGTGTGCACGTATGATTTTATTGCTCCACCATGCACAAAGATGGATCCCCAAATGAGGTTGGGGGTAAATGTTAGATTTCCTAACACTAGGGGGACATATGTTTAGCAGCTGAAATTATGTGTGGGGTGAATTATCTAGATCCTCGTTGAAAATGTGAACTTGAAGTTCAAAAGATAATTCATTTGCAAAATGTTGCAAATAATTTGCCAGATGTATTTACTGACCCAATATTTTGATGAAGCTGCAAATGCTCCAATAAATAGTCCTTGAAGGACAGAGTCTATGGTACGCCAGAAACGTGATAGTCCAATTGATTTCAAACGTAAAACTCCTTGAGGAAGGAGAGGAGCAAATTATCAAAATGGTCATGATAATGAGGTAATTGCTTTGAAAGAGCACTATGACATAACACTTCATAAAACCTTGGCAAAGGTTCGGGTACCTGAAAATAATGGAAAATGAAGAGATCTCGAGAAGTTATGTCATATTGGAATCGAGTCAAATGACCGTCGAAATTATCTTTGATATGAAGTAGCACTCAATGCTATAAGTGGTTACGAGGATCTTAAATTCGCATCTGTCATATAATGTGGACAGATAAATGATTGGCCAGATAAAATGCACTATTCAAGTATATTTTGTTCCACTTAGAAAAGTGATGTTTTTGAACTTATAGTTCATAGATCAAAATATATGTCAGTGGGGTACAAATGAATCATCATGCGAAAGTATAACCTTACGATATAAAGTACGATTTGTGCCTCGGGGCATAAAGGGTTTTCGCAGAAATCCTGACATTATCAAATGGAGATATGTTCTCCGGTGGTGGATGCAATAGATGAAATACTTGAATATGTATAATGACGGATTATCATGTCTAACTAGACAATTGAGGTTGTGTAAAAATTCTTGAAGGATTTAAAAGGTCTTAAAACAATTCCATTGAGTACCCAATGATTCTGAGATTGCTTAATACAGAGAAAGAATCTTTTCAACCTCATGAAAATAATTTAAAATGCCATGTATTAGTGCAATTTGTGCACATACAAATTGTTGGTTATGCAAATGCTAGAAGATTATTTGTTATATGTATATAAAAAGTTATGTGAGGGGTTTGACATATTATCATTCAAGTTATGCCAAGAAACTAATAGAGCAAGTGACTCAACACATAGAAGATGTGTGATTTTCTTTGAGTAGAAAAAATGAGCTTCAATAAAATTGAAATGATAAATCTCTGAGTCAGAAATGATTTGATTATGTAGATGCAAAATATTTATTTGACCTTCATAAAGCTCGATCGCAAAATGATCTATTTGTTTACATATTAAGGCACAACAATATCGTGGCATTCAAAGAATCAAATATTGATAACCACTTCTTCAAATCATGCAGAAATAATATTGATCTATGAAGTAAGTCGGGAGTGTGTTTGGTTGGAATCATGATCTATCATATTCAGAAAATATGTGATTTTCCTTTGGCAAAGAACATTCCAACCACCATATACGAAAATAATATATAACTCAATTGAAGGGAGGATACAATCAAAGGAGATCGGACAAAACATATTTCACCAAAAGTCTTTTTCATACATGATCTTCAATAAAATGGTGAGATAGACATTCAAAGACCCATTCAAGTGATAATCTTGTAAACTTATTCACTAAGGATTGCCAAGATCAATATTTAAGAAGTTGTGATATAAGATTGGAATGCATCGTCTCCGAGATACCAAGTAAAGTTTTTATCGGGGGGAGAAAAATACGTGTTGTACTCTTTTCCTAAACCATGGTTTTATCCCAATTGGGTTTTCCAAGTAAGGTTTTTAACGAGACCACATTCAAAGCGTATTAAAAGATATGTGTACTCTTTTTCCTTCACTAGGATTTTTTCCTAGTAAGGTTTAACGAGACATATTATCTATGGACATCCAAGGTGGAGCATTATAAAATATTGTAGTGTGGATGTCCACTACACCAAGAAGTTACTCTCACCCATTATCTCCATTACTTTCCTCCATTATGAAGATAACCATAACCTCCAACTTTATAACCATTATTCTTGTAACCTTTCACTTCCATAATATCCTCCATTATATTCATGTTAATATCATGTTTATGACTAACTTTTTGCATGCCTCTGTGTTACACTATAAATAGAGGCATAAAGGTTCATATTGTATACACTTGAAGATTTGGTGAACACTTGAAAGAAAGAAAGTATCTCATATTATTCTTCTTGTCTTATATTCTTCTTGTCTTCATCTTTATATTGTTCTTTTGTTCTTAAGTTTTACAACATATATATATATATATAATAATTTTTTTTAATATATCACAATTAGTAGATAAATATTTTGAATAAACCCTACCTCATATAATAATAACTTCTTGACATATCAAACTTATTATATCCATTAAAATATTAATAATTTATAAAACTCT
>NC_064292.1:16909942-16952286 GCF_019186545.1 Solanum stenotomum | reverse complement strand
AAAAAGGGCCAAATCCCCCCCCCCCCCCTCCTCCAATCTATATTTAGATTTTCAACTACACACTTATACTTCACGGGGGTCCTATTACCCCCCTAAACTATTTTAAAATGGATGAAATACCCCCTTAAAACGTGATAACCTGCCATCTGCCTTGTGGTGAGGCACACGCGCTTGACACGTGTGTTTCACCAATTAAACTTTTTTTTAAAAACTATCTCCTTTTTCTTCATCCTTTCTTCTTCAATCTTTTTGCAGTCCTAATTTTTTTTGTGAAAGCTTGATTTGGGGAAAATATTAGAGAATACATTGTGGGTCTTTTTTTTTATTTTTTTATCTTCCTCACAAGGTGAATTCGTCGGGCCTCCATCCTTTTCACCATTGTCGTATAAGAAATCGTTGCTACCACCTCCACCTCCATCTTTATCATCTTTTTTCAAATTTGATCCAAATTTTTTTGGGATGATATAAATATATGTAAATATATCTACAATTTATTTGGGTTGATTGATTTTGCAAGAGTATTACATGAATTTGAAAATTTGTTTTGAATCAACAATAAAGAATTTGGTAAAAATGGTGATGGCAGCAACGACTATGGCGGTGGCAACACCTGTTTAGAGGTGGTGAATGATGGAGAGATTTATTTTATATTGCTATGGAGAAGAAAGAAAATAAATAAGAAAGATAAATAATTAAAAATACATATATTTGTTGAAAAAAGATACTAAAAATAAAGTTTTAGTAATAGTTTTTGATGTTCACACTCACATTGCCAACTAAGCCTTTATGGAGGTAATTATTACAGTTAGAAATAGTCCAGGTGTGTGGTAGGACTCCCGTAAAGTTAAAGTGTGTAGTTGGAAATCCGAATATAGATTAGGGGTTCTTTTGACCATTTTCTCTTTAATTTAAAAGCGATATTTCCTTCTTAAATTTAGGTTCATAAGCCTTCAACACGGGACAAAGGATAACCACAAATACTCGGGGTGTTACATCCTTACCCCTTTAGAAACATTTGTCCTCGACTGTACAATAGGACATATAATTAAAGATGGAAACTTCTCAAATTTATGGTAGAACCTCTTCTATATACCATACTATATCCTATCTGCTAAACATCTCAAAAGAAAAATAAGTCAATTACCTTACAAAGTCACTAACAGTTACCAAAAACTCATTACACTCTACACAGACGTCAACAAGATGCACTCATAATAAGAACAAAAACTTACCTTAATGTAGCAACTTAATTCTTGAATATGTCATGATATTTTGAGTCAAAATTGAAGGTCTGTTGAGGTTTGGTGATCGCGAATCTCTACCACACTATTTCAACATTTCAACTCTTAGGACTCATCTCTATAGCATGATCTCGAAGATGAAAGAATTGTAACAAATCTTAAATGCACTATAGCCTCCTGATTATAATTATGGTTCACAACACACTCATAAGAAAGACCCTACTGGACATGACTTGTAGACTCCCTAGGACATAATGTTGCTTTAATACCAAGTTTTTTCACGCCTCGATTCATAGAGGCATGACTAGCACCGGTACCTCACTTGGCCGAGCGAACCAACTCAAGCCAAACTAAGCCCAACATATGGACTGTCAAGCCAAAACAAAACCAACTGAAATGCAATGAAAACTCAATAATTTACCAAATGAAATACCCACACTGCAAGAACTTATGAGCAGTCCAGATACCACTATGATGACCACCAACAAGAGATAGATTCCAAGCTTTCAATAAACTCATCANATAATAATTTTCTCCTTGAAGGAGATGGTCACCATAAGAATGACGTTGTGAAATTTGTGGTAGTACACAAAATTAATTGAGAGTTCCGAAAGGGCTAATTTGTTACTATCCGGAGGAATGAAATTATTCATAATATTAGGGTTGTAGTAAGTCTCAAAAGAAACTTTTTAAGTTTCAGAAGAATTGAGAAGAAAAAAATATTATATTGAGACTATAAATTATGGGAAGATTTAATATCTTTAAATTACTACAACAAAAGTGGGTTATAAATATTTATGTATAAGATTACCCATTTTTTCCTCTTGTTTGTTGTATACAAACATGGGAATGATGATGGAATCACATGCAAAAGTAAAACAAGAAATTTACTAGAATAAATATCAGTTGGCATAATCGATTGGGCATTCCGATTCAAATGTGATGCAAAAGAAATTGAGAATTCATGTAACTATATGCTTGAAGAAATAAAAGATTCTTCAAGAATTCTCTTGTGTTGCTTGTTCTCGTGATAAAATGATCATTGTACCAGCTAAGGTTGGGATTGTATCCCCTGAAATTATTTGAAACACATAAAAAGGTGAATATGGGCCGTTCACCTTTCATGTGGACCGCTTACTATTATGATTTAATAGATGCATCTATGGTATGGTCACATGTGCATTTGTATCAACTTACAAATTGGTTTTTGTAAGGTTGTTTGCTCAAATTGTTAAATTAAGAGCACAGTTCCAAACTATAAACTTATATTGATAATACTTGTTGGTTTAGCAGAAATTGTATGCCTCCAATTATAGCTAGACCATTGATTCTGAGAACAAATCTCTCAAATAAAATTTGGTATGAGATGAGTTTATTTAACATGTATGCATCAAGCCAACAAGGTTCTTCCATCACAATTGGTTCAGGGTCAGGAACCAAATAATTTCCATCTAAAAATTTGATGTGTGCACGTATGATTTTATTGGTTCAGGGTCAGGAACCAAAACTTGTTCGTCAGGAAACATATGATGTACCACGAATTTACGATATATAATGCTTTAAACTTGGAGTTTTGCATGTGTCTTTATCATTTGTTAGTATATTTGATTGTACCTTTCTTGTATTTTGTAGAAATATAGGTTTTGGATCAGTCGATATGAAAAGAGTTGAAGCACCAACATTATTGGTGTTTGACGACTCAACCTACGAGCCGTAGACTTTTCTACAAGCTCTAAGAATGAGTTGTGGACTGAAGCAAGGTAAATTAGGGCTCTAAGTGTAAGACGATGAAACCAAATAATGAGCCATAGGAACTCCTCTGAGCCGTAGAAACCAGTCATGGAAAGGTTCAGAGATTTTAAGCTTCGGTACTTGAATGACGGAAAGTCAGGACGGGTCGTGAAAAGTTCTACAAGTCGTAGAACATACCTGTAAAGAAGTCCAAAATTTAAGAAGTGAATCTTCTGTTTGACGGAAGGTTCCTACAAATCGTAGGAATACAACTCGTAGGATTGACTGCCAAACCAATATTCCTATATATCCTCTTTCGACTTTATTTAGGATTTCAATGTCTATGAATATTAGTTATAATTTACATTTTTGGGAGTTGGACAATTTGTCACTTTTGTTTTGGCTTTAAGAATTAATTGTTGAACAATTTGTCTATTTAAATCTTGAAGTATTGGTTTATAATATCATTTTCATTTGTCAATTCAAGATTCCGAATTTCATCTGCTCTTATTGTAAGTTCATGATTTACTTTAGCAAATTTGTTATGAATTGTAAACACCCAAACATGAGTACCTAAATCCACAAATAGGGTTGTGAGAACCATGAGTAATTAACAAAGAAGACCTAATAATTAAGTAATTCTTGAATAGTGTTGATGCATGTATTGTTAATCTCTTCGTTTTGATTGTTTTTTAACAGTGGCCAACGTTAGAAACCACCTTATTCCTACTTGTTTGACAAAGGAAGTAGCGAATGGGAAAATAGATAAAATAATGGAGATTTAGCGTGATAATCTGTCATCTAATAGCCTAAACCCATTGTGTAAAGACTAATCTTGGGTCAAGGGTAAGGGTTAGTAAGCATACACCCGTAGACCGACCAGGTTGCGTGGTGAAATTCCCTACTTGGATGACTAATCACTTAGGAGATACCTAACTTACCGACTTTGTATATTAAACACTAAATAGGGTTACTGTTATAAGGTTTACTCTTTAAGAACTTGTGGGAACACATACACCATAGTTTCATCTTCTATTAATTTTAAAAAACATTAAATCTTGTTACTTGGTTACTTGTTACTACATTAAATCAATTAATATCTTGTGTTATAAATCCACTCTTTTTACAGAAATAAGCTGACTAAAGTACAATCAACAGTTAATTATCCTATGTCTAGCCTTATTCTTCGTGGGGTCCATCCTAGCCTCTGTTAGGTTCTTTATTTGAACAACAATCGCTTATACTTCTTTAGGGAGGTGTAATTTGGGCTTATCAAATTTTGGCGCAGCTGCCGAGAAATAAGACTTTTAGATTAGACTAATTTTGTTATTACACTGTTAGTCAATTGTTTCTTGATTTATGTTTTATTTTATTTTTGTTTTATACAGGTTTTGTTTGCAGCGTATGTCAAGTACACGAAGTCAAGCCAATCCCTTAACCCCTTACAATCCAGAACTCAACAAAACTTTGCGAAAGATGGTCGGACAAGGCCAAAATCTAGAATTGAATGATGATCCAATTGGAGTGGGTCAAGAGGATAACCCTAGATCTCAACCCCCAAGGGTAGTGCAAGTATCGGGAAACAACCAGAACAACCCTGCGAAACTGCAAGATCAACAATCACCCAATGTGTGTGATAATTACAAGGTTGATCATAGTGTTGTGGGATCAACGGGTGCCAAAGTTGTACCTCCACTACCACCTAGACATACATTTGTGTTTACTAGAAGTCTAATGCAAATGCTCAAATCCATAGGGTTATTTCATGGCATGCGATCGGAGGATCTATATGCTCATCTAAGTAAAGTCTTCGGTGTGTGCAAGAGTAGTGTGGGAAGTCCAAACTTAGACATGGATGTGATTGGGTTACGTGTGTTCCCATAATCATTGACGGGTGTTGTGATGCTATATGAGCTTTCTTACAACTCAATTACCACATGGAATGAGCTGCATAGAGTGTTCCTGGAAAAGTACTTCCAGTTGTCAAAGAAGTTGAAGCTTAAACATAAACTCAACAACTTTGTGGCTCTACCTAGGAGTCAGTTATTGATTCTTGGAACAGATTAACAGATTTCATGAGAAGTGCTCCGAACCACCAAAATTGATGATGAGTCACTCAAGGAATACTTTTACGGAGGGCTGGATTACAATGGTAAAATTGTGTTAGATACTATCCTAGAGGATCAAATAGGTCTAAGTCATTCCAACAGATTGTAGAGAAGCTGGAAAAGAATTCAAAGAATAATAAAGCATGGAGCACTAAAACTTCAGCTACCACAAAGACCTATTTTTCAATACAAGTCATTCATGATCAAGCGAGTGAAGATATGCGTCAAGAGGTGGCACATTTAAGAACACAAGTAGGTTTGATATTGAACCATTTGAGTGGGAGTGCTGAAAAGGTTAATGTAGTCAACTACCAGAATAGAGCACCACCGCATGATGAGTATGTGTATAAGAAAGATGCTAATTTTATGAATGAGCAGACGGGGGGTTTCCGGACTAACACCCAAGCATCCAATCAGATTGATAGACGTCAGGGTCAAGGAAATCAAGGTTGGAACTACAATAATTACAACTATGAAATGCACTACAATCATGATAATAATTACAACATGAATGTGTATAACAACAGAAATGATAAAAGAGATCCATATGTTCCACCAGGCAATCGAGATGGAGGATCAAGTTTGAATTGCATTGAGGATATAATGTCGAAGATGATGAAAGGGTTTGACTCGACATATGATAATGTGAAGGAGATGTGTACTGGTTTATCGAGTATAAGATGAAAGGTAGATTCACATGTTGTACCCATTAAACAAATGGAGAAACAATTGAATCAACTATCTTCAAGTGTGAATCCATGCCAACAAGGAACAATATACTTTTTTATCTTAGTCCACTAATAGACTTCCCGCAAATCACGGTACATCTTGGTGGCTCCCAAGTGAATAGAATACCAAGAACAATGGGATTCCATCAAATCTTATTTCTCAAGTTGTCAATATTTGGAACACATAATCGACCTTGGTAACGAAGAGCACCATCTACCCCTTGGGGGAAAGCCTATCAAGATCTTGTTTGGCTTTCACATCTGACACAAAAGATGATACAAAACCATTTTGAACAATGATACCACCCTCGTCAGAATCATCCAAGCTAACACCTAGCCGATCTAGTCTATGCACATCATGAACTAACTTTTTCTTACCATCATCAACATGGGCCACACTACTCATCGACAACCGACTAAAGGCATCGGCCACCATATTGGCCTTGCTAGGGTGATAGAGGACACTCATGTCAAAATCTTTCAAAATTTTGAGCCATCTCTGTTGGTGAAGGTTTAGATCATTTTTCTTGAACACGTATTGCAAACTTTTGTGGTCGGTAAACATGTCCCCATGGACACCGTACAAGTAATGTCTCCAAATCTTTAAGGAAAAAACAAATGCCGCTAACTCCAAGTCATGGGTATTGAGTCAACGTAGTCAAAGGCGAAGTAATAGAGCAGAATCCCTCAACGAACCTTCTATAATAACCGGCAAAACCTAAGAAATTTTGAATATATGAAGGGGAAGGAAGTCTAGGCCAATTCTTAACCGTTTCTGTCTTCTTAGGATCAAACTCAATACCCTTACCGAAAATAATGTGGTCAAGGAACGCAATGGACCTCAACCAAAACTCACATTTACTAAATTTTGTAAACAATTATCGTTCCTTAAGGATTTGCAAGACAATCCGCAAATGATCAGCATGATCATCCTTACTTCGAGAATAAGTCAAAATATCGTTGATAAACACAATTACAAACATATCAAGATATTGTTTAAACACCTTATTCATCAAACCCATAAAAGTGATCAGAGCATTTTTCAACCCAAATGATATCACCAAAAACTCATAATGACTATACCCAGTTCGGAAAGCTATCTTAGGAATGCCACAATCCATTACCCTCAATTGATGATACCTTGATCGAATATCAATCTTTTATAAGAAACTAGCACATTGAAGTTGATCAAACAAGTCATCAATCTGTGGGATATGATGCTATTCTTTATGGTGACCTTATTCAAATGACAATATGAATACATATTCGGAGTGAACCATCCTTCTTTCGAACAAACACCACTAGAGCAACTTAGAGAGAGATATTTGATCGGATGAAATCCTTATCCAACAATTCCTTCAATTGATCTTTTAATTGCTTAAGTTCTATCAGAGGCATACGATAAGGAAATATAGAGATAAGTTGCGTATTTGGAAGAAGGTCAATAACGAAGTCTAAATCCCTTTCGAAAGAAATACCAGGAAGATCATTAGGATACACTTCCAAAAAGTCATTTATGTACAATATGAACTGACTCTAGAGTAGGGGTTTCAGAATCTATATCCCTAGCTCGAACAACATGAGAAATACAACCCTTAGAAATAATTTTCCTAGCCATTAGGCAAGATATAAGATGATCCTTAGGTGCTGAATTTCCCATTTCCATTCTAAGATAGGCTTATTTGGAAACTAAAATTTGACCACACGTGTTCTATAATCAATTGAAGCATAACAAGAGTGAAGCCAATCCATCCCAAGAATAACATCAAATTTAACATATCAAACTCTACAAGATCAACTTGAGTGACTCTATGAGAAAAAGAAACAAAGCAATATCTATAAACTCTTTTAGCAACAATGGAGTCACCAATAGGTGTAGAGACAGAAAATGGATCATAAAAGGATTTCAAGACCAATATCAAATCTCATGGCCACATAAGAAGTAACAAATGACAAAGTAGCATATGGATCAAGCAACACATACACATCATAATGAAAGACTTTCAATATACCGGTCACAACATCTGTAGAACCCTCACATCATGTAGAGTCTGAAGAGCATAAAATATGTTCTGATAAGAAACACTCGAACCAGAACTACTAGGCTAAGATTGTCTACCATCTCTACCCTAAATAGCGAGCAATGGATAATCTCTCATATTATGACTACTCTTCCCACAACCATAGAAATATCGGTACCAGCTAAGCACTTTCTCGGATGATTCCATCCATACTTTTGGCAAGTAGGAGTAGAAGATTCACTACCACCACCTCCTTGAGGCTTAGGGTTATACAACCTATATTTGTTAAATTTTGGAGCCGGAACATTAGAAGAACCTCGATCGGAGAACTTTTACCAAAATTGAGGATGACCATGTCCACCGGATCTAGAATGAATAAAGTTACTGTGACCGGTTCTTGCCCTCTTTGACTCTCTTGACTTCTCCTTTAGCTTTTCCTCTTTGATTTGATGGGCATATATTTAATCAAATGAAAGATATCCATATCCTTGATCAATATAGCAGTTCGACATTGTTGCGTCCAATCGCACACGCAAGTGTACGTGGTCGTTCAAGTATTAAAGTAGCTCTTATTAAGAGTCGGGTATCGTACCCACGGAGACTTAAGATTAGAATACTTTGATTTTTCCAATACTTTAAATTAAACACAAGTGTTATCAAGGGTAAAAGAGTGACTGATTTTATAATCTAAAACTTAATTAAAAACTAAATAAAAATGATTCAATTTCTTAAGGGTTTGAACAATGATTGGGTAACGTCCAGGGTTGTAGCTTACCTCAGATATCATGCATATAATGTTGTTAAACAGATATTTATCAATTATCGAATCAATGATCACAAGGTAAAATATATGATTATGGTCTCTCGACCTCTAATCGCCTATGATAAATGGAAACCTAACTACATTGTTGAGCAAGGATAGGTTGGACCAATTACTGAGCATTACGATTTCTTCCTCTCTAATGACCAAGCAAGGTCTCTAGATATATCCCTATCCTAGATACAAATTTACTCTAATTCTTAAGTTAAAATCATATTCCTCAAGCCCCACGTTCTATCCTCTTATTCCTCTCCCGAGTTCAATTTAGACAAGATGTTTATTTCAGTGGTGATCAAGCATGAAATACGAAAAACAAGAACATAAGAGTGATTCATATGATAGTTAATATCATGTAGCCACAACCCTAGAACAAGGGAAATTAGCTACTCATAAAAAGAATTTTGATTAAGCAATCTTCAAATAACATAAAGAGATCGAAAGTAAAAGAGTTTATGAATGAATCCTAAAAACAGATGAAAAAGCTCCCAAAGTCGTCATTCTTCAAAACCCAGAAAAAGAATAATTAATAAAATAAACTATGAATCTACTTATAATTAAGTCGAAAGGGCCAAATCTGGCAAGTGGTGGCGCGACGCGGAGGGACTCCTAAAATTCAGTTTGAGAATTTCTTCTCTTCTCCGCGACATGGCCACAACACGGACCGTTCTGTCCCAATTTCTATTTCGTGAAGCAAATAAAAAATCCCTCTCTCATCGACGCGGAGAGGATACGGTCCTTCCTTGCATCTATTTTTTTGTTCTTCTTCCTTGCTTCTTTTTAACTTGGATCCTTTCGTGGTTCCCAATGCATGTTTCCGTGCTCGTTCCTTCATTTAAGCTCACCTACACAACTAATCACGTTGGTTAGTATAAATGCATTCAAAAGACTCGACACGACTATCAGTTAATAGAAAATGATTCCAAACTTGGCTAAAATCCGGGTTCTATTTGGTTCCTAGGCATATAAATATGCCTAAGATCACTATCCCACACTTAGAGCTTTGTTCGTCCTCGAACAACTTACTAACTAGTCCTAGACCTAGACCCCTACTCTGGTATTTGTGCATCTGCCACTACCTTTCAAGGATCTTTAATCAGTTCAAACAAGCATATTCTCACTTACAAAAGGATTTTCCCACTTTCATACATCATACAACTCAAGTACTGACTCGACAACTTTTTGCAACCAACGCATTTAACTTCATGTGCACCATTAAATATCACTTATCTTTCATACAACAAGTGCCCCTCACTCAAAGGAATAGTACGCACGCTCAACTCAACAGATTGAATATAATTTAAGGACTTTAAAAACACATAGCACTCTCACTCAGAAAGGACATCACATATGCATGCACTAAGAACTATAAGCTTGCCCATTATGTACATCTCCACTAATTAAGTGTGCTTTGCAAAGAATCAAATAGGACTTTAATGGGTTGTAATGTAGACTTGAGGTAAGGGGGGGATACATTTGGGTAAAACTAGTGACGCATCCTTCCTAATGCACATGTTTTCATTTTCTTGCTACATTCACAACTTTTTATTTCCCTTGGGTCCCCCTTTCTGCATATTTTTTCCAATTGTACTTAAAACATTTCCCTCTCTTTTCCTTAAGCCCTTATTTTCTACACACCCTTTTTTTTTTCACACTTAACAATATCCACTCTCAAATTATGGATTTCTCACGAGTTAAGGTGCACGTTTCCCTTGTAAAGACCAGGGACATTATTAAGGTATTCTCCGAATTAGCCACCTTCAACTTAGGCTTTTAACCTTAGTCGTAGTGCACAATGTCCAAGGGACCAGGGCCAATCACAGATTTAGGAACTTAAGGGGCATCATTTTTCTACCTCTTTTATTTCTTTACCACCAAACCAAGCATTTTCACCCTATCTACTTTTACCATTGCTTTCACTTTTTCATCTTAACATATTGCATTAAGGATTACTTTGGATCAAAACTAACGGTATAAATAAAAGGGATTCGGCTCAATTAAGTAGGTTAGATCAAAATCAAGGCTAAATGGCTCAATAGGGATATACTAGGGATATTTTATCTGAAAAGGCTAACATAAACAAGACACATCAAAGAAAGCCTATTATCATCTCCTAAACAGAGCAAACCTTTTATTTCGCTTCAATAACACGCCAGACAAGTTCTAGACTCAGATGCAATACATGGCTACTACAATACCTCGCCGCTCATGGAACAAGTTCTACTCAAAATGGATCAATCACAGGCAACACAATTAGTTCATGCAAGGGTTCTATTTAAGCTTAAGTTGCAGCCATTAAAATCAAGTACAAGAATTCAAATGCATTCATATATATATAGCCCACATGCTTTCATACAATCTTCTTTCAAAATTTCAAGCTTCAGCACATACCATACCTACGATTCAATGAAGAAAATTGCCCTTAATACGGTCGTCATCTATCTTTCATAGGGCAATGCAACTCAACTACGACGACTGACTCGATCCTAAAAAGACAAACTCTTTTTGTATTTTGTACGGTTCAAAGGGATTCTCCTTGGCCAAAGAACTGAAAACAACCTCCAAGGAACCCAAATAAAAAAATTTCAAAGACAGACATAGGACACTATCAATGTTCACTAATATATACAATACAAAGAGAATTTCACTCCACCCCATACTAAAAATATTAGCATTGTCCCCAGTGCTCCACAAAATCACAAAATAATATAGAGGTAGGGTGAATCACTCCCTGATCAGTCTTCCATGGCATCTCCGCCGTCAGCCTTGTCACCGGCCTGTGTAGGGTCCATCTCCTCCGTTTCCGAATTAGAGTCCACATCGGAACCAGTGCGCAGCCTATCCTCATATGTTTGTATATCACCATCCACCGTCTCATGGAACTCAGGACCAATGCCAAGCAGGGCTTTAGCATGTGCATTCAGCAGGTACCACCTTTCTACTTTCCCCAATTGCACGTCAGTCGACGCCGGGCAGCCATTTTGGTGGCGCAACATCTCCAGCCCATACATCCAGGCCATAATCAACTCATCACGTCTATGGTGCTCTGCGGTAGTGAGTGTTGGGACGAACTTATTACCAGATCTCTTTGTCTTCGTTATATCTACAGGCGCTGGGAACATTGGTGCCATATAGTCCAAGCTCTCCTTAGTACACCTGCAGCACGACAAAGCCTAGAAATGATACCTTCAAATACATACATGCGCCTTTTATGAACCCGGGCCTTCCTCATAGCCAATTTCAAAACAACACCAATATTCAACTCAGTGGGAGTCACCAGGGCATAAACCAAGCACACTCTATCCTGATTATTATCCGTGTAGTGTAGCACAAGTATCAAACAATTCATCACAATTTTTAACCAATCCTAAGCTTCTCTAATCATATGCGCGTAAGGAAAAGATTGGTGGAATCTCTTTACACTGTGCTTAGCCCACTGCACCATAGATTGGGTCCACAAAGTGTGTGTCGAATGGCCCAGTAAGGTGGACGAATGTTCAACCTTGTTAGCACCAGTGGATCAACATCAGGTGAAGTGCCAACAATGTCATTGAGAACTGCGGGAGTGAGAGTTACATCTACTCCCCGCACCTTCACAAAATGAGACCAGACTCCGTCGCCTAGTTAGCATAGAATTCTCGAACCATGTGCAAGTTACACTCGATGGGCTCATCAAAGATAAACTCCATCTGCAGCTCTTGGATATGCCTCATGATTCTGGGAAACTCCTGTGCCAGACTATCTCTTTCAATGCACACATCAGAGAAATACCGTGCCTCTGTATGCTTTTTCCACCACACGTTTCCTTCCTTAACCACTGCGCGCAACCCGAACCTCCTAGTTTGTCCCCTGGGTACTGCAGGTGTGAGAGGTACATTCCCTCCACTCCGAACATACTTTCTCTGGCTTGAGGTTTCTACTTTCTTTCTGGGTCGCTGGGTGCTTGACATGATTGCCTACAAACATAATACAAGTCAGCCCAAACCAATCACAAAACCCGGATAAACATGGGAGATGCGCAAACACCACCCCACACTTATTTCATTGAGTGATCCAACCTTGGTACTCAGACTTCCCAATGGTTAACACGCAACACCCAAAACAACAACATACCAACATATTGAACACATTCATATATGGCAGTCACGTACAACCAACCTCAACACTAAGATTCTTACCCAACACATGCGAGATTCCACAAAAGGTACACCTAGTGTTACTCAAGACATCACTCTACTACCCGCATAAACCATGAAACATACGATCTTATGTATCCAAAAAACCCCAAACCTTTCAGTCTATCGAGTTCTTACAAACAATTTCCACCCAATACCCACATAAACTCAAACAATGGTAATTTCTACTCAAGACATAGAAATACCCATAAAGAACAACATACAATAGTTCTATCTACTACCAATCACACCCACAACTCCCCACAACTCATATACTCCCAAATAACAACAACAACAACAAGCAAATTATGAACAATCCATACACAAGAGAAAATGGGAACAAAACACGTACATTTGTTATTGAAGAAGAGTAGAGTAAGGAGATGGATGAGCGACTGACTCCACATTACAAATTGGAAGTTGATGAACCAGAAGAGGCGAAGGGGAGGGGAAATTGTGCGTACTGGGAGAAAGTAATTTGGGATAAAAGTGGGGGTTTCGGGATGGGAATTTGGGGATTAAAAAGGACTTAGGTGGGGTATTTTGAAAACAGACGGGTAAAACTCGTATTTTTTTTAATGAAAGTCAAATTTCACTTACCTGCTGCACGATGCGGGTCCATCACAGACCATTCTGCCTCACCCTGGAAAATTAATTCCTAGCGAGGCAAAATTTTGACCTTGCTCCGCAACGCGCTCCCATCACAGTCCTCTGTTTCCTGGAATCAATTCAATTCCCAGGGAAATAAAATTCTAAAAATGTCTCTCCGCGACACGGAAAGGATATAGTGCTCCATTATGATTGACGAAAAAAATATTTCTTGCCAAATCTAAATATCTTGCCCTCATTCGCAACACGTGCATGTTATGGTGTGTTCTGCCTAGCCCTGGAAAATTAATCCTAGCGAGGTGAAATTCTCCCCCATCTCTACGACGCGCTCTGGTGTAAAATCCTATTTCCAGCACATTTCAAGCACAACACCCATTAATGTACACACGATAGGTTGCCTCCCATCCAACGCCTTAGTTTTGGTCGTGGCACGACTCATTTTTTTATTTTACTGATATAACATTTGTTTACTAAATCCTATGATTTGAAATAACGAAACAAAAAATTAGAAATACTAACTATTACAAGGGGTCATAGGTTGCCTCCCGTGTAGCACCCGATTTAACATCGCGGCACGACCCAGATCATGACTCATTCGTCATTCAAGGTGAGCGATTATTTCTCACAGTCAACATCATTCCCGAAGTAGTGTTTCACTTGTTGCCCATTTACAAGAAAAATGGAGCTCTTATCCTTATTTCTTAGCTTCACAGCTCCATGTTAGGATATCCTCACCATTTCAGACGGTCCACTCCACTTAGACCGAAGTTTTTCGGGGAACAACTTCAGTCTTGAGTTGAACAGTAACACCAAATGGCCAGGCTCAAAGGTGTATGACACAATATGTTTGTTATGCCACCTCTTAGTCTTCTCTTTATATAGCTTGGCATTTTCGTACGCGTGAAGCCTGAATTCCTCAAGCTCAAGCAGCTATGTTATTCTTTTCTTGCCAGCTAACTCAGAGTCTAAATTTAACTTATTGATAGCACAATACGTTTTATGCTCCAATTTCGCTGGAAGGTAACACACATTTCCAAACACCATTCTATAAGGAGAAGTCCCTATCGATGTCTTGTAGGCAGTCATGTATGCCCATAAAACATCATCTAACTTTTCAGCCCAATCTTTCTATTGTGCATTCACAGTCTTTTGCAAATTTTTCTTTACTTCCCTATTTGACACTTCCACCTGCCCGCTAGTCTAAGGATGATAAGTTGTGGCTACCTTGTGTCTTACTCCATATTTGGCCAGCAGATTCCACACTGAACTGTTGATGAAATGCGTACCTCCATCACTTATCATGGCCCTTGGAGTTCCAAACATGGTGAATATGTGCTTCCTGATGAACTTCACTACCACCTTCGAATCATTAGTCGATAGATTAATTGCTTCCACCCACTTGGACACATAGTCCATTGCCACAAGAATGTACTGATTTCCATTGGATAATAGGAATGGTCCCATCAAGTCTATCCCCCATACATCAAAGATCTCAACTTCGAGGATGTTGTTCAGCGGCATCACATGTCTTCTAGAAATTGTGCCCATCCGCTGACACTGATCACAACCCTTTACAAAAATTACAACATCTGTAAATAATGTAGGCCAAAAGTATGTGTCGTACGCTTGCATCGGTAAGGAGCGACAACTCTCCAACACCTGCAATGCCTCATGTTCAGCTATACACCTTCGCACCATCTAATCAGGTCCTTACTTGAATAAGAAAGCCTCATCCCATATATAAAATTGTGCCTCACACTTCAGTTTCTCCTTTTGATGTGTCGAAGCCCCAGGTAGAAATAAACCAGTCACCAAAAAATTCACAATATCAGCATACCAATGTACTTCTGCAAGATCCAAGGCCAGTAATTGCTCATCAGGGAATTCCTCACGAATTTGTTCTTCATTCCTCACATGAGATTAGTCTTCCAATCTTGACAAATGGTCGGCTATCTAGTTCTCAATCTCCTTCATGTCTTTAATTTCTAGATCAGACTCTTGCAAGAGTAATATCCATCTGTTCAGCCTCAACTTCACATCCTTCTTGTTGAATAAATACCTTATCGCAGCATGGTCAGTGTAAACAACAACCTTGGTGTCTACCAAGTATGACCTAAACTTATCAAAAGCAAATACTAGTGCCAACATCTCTTTTTCTATGACAGTGTAGTTCGATTGGGTTGCATCAAGTGTCTTTCTAGCATAATAGATGGAGTGAAAAATCATTTCCTTACGCTGGCCTACCACTGCACCAACCGTTGTATCGCTGGCATCACACATGAGCTCGAAGGGTAGCTCCAGGTTAGGAGCAATCAGAATAGGGACTTCAATCAACTTCTTCTTCAATAGATCAAACCCCTTCAAACAATTTTCATCAAATATAACCTTCAACTCCTTTTGCAATAAGTTGCACATGGGTTTTGGAGTCTTAGAAAAGTCCTTGATGAATCTTCTATAAAAACCCGACGTGTCCCAGAAAACCTCTAACTCCTTTCACAGTGATGGGTGGTGGCAACTTCTCAATGACCTCTACCTTAGGTTTATCAACTTCCAGCCCATTTCTTGAGATTTTGTGCTCTAGTACAATCCCTTCTCGAACTAAAAAGTGGCACTTTTCACAGTTCAACACCAGATTCGTCTTTTCACAGCTTGCAAGGATCCTGTCAAGATTAGTCAAACAAAGATCAAAAGACTTACCAAACACCGAGAAGTCATCCGTGAACACCTCAACAAAATCCTCCATCATATCATGGAAGATTTCCATCATGCATCTCTGAAATATCGTCGGTACATTGCATAATCCGAATGGCATACGTTTGAACGCATATGTGCCATACAGACAAGTGAAGGTAGTCTTCTCCTGATCCTCTGGTGCAACGACTATATGATTTTAACCTGAGTATCCATCTAAGAAGCAATAATATTCTTGCCCAACTAGTCTATCCTACAGCTAATCAATAAATGGCACTGGATAATGGTCATTCCTGGTGGCATCATTAACTGTCCTTGTAGGGATCAGTTTATTCTTCTTATTTGTTATCACTATAATGCCGCCCTTCTTGGTCACACACTGTACCGGACTTACCAATTTGCTGTCAGATATGTGGTATACTATCCCCACATCTAACCACTTAATTACCTCGTTCCTTACCACATCCTTCATTACTGGATTGAGTCTCTATTGGTGTTGCGCACTCAGCTTATGACCTTCCTCCATGTAAATCTTGTGCATACACAACACGAGACTTATTCCGTGAATGTCAGACATTTGCCAGCCTAGAGCTATTTTACTCTTTCTCAAAATACTCAATGCTGCTTCCACCTGTGATTCGGACAAGTCTGCAGACAAAACAATAGGTAAGGCCTTATCTTAACCCAAAAATGCATACCTGAGGTAAGCTGGCAGTGTTTTCAACTCCATCTTGGGTGCTTCTTCGATGGAAGGCTTGGGTGGAGGACCCAACACCCTATTCAAAGGCTCCATGTGATCTCTTGATGTACCCACAGTTGACACATCCGAAAATGGTACCATTTCCTGTGTTTCAGCATCCCCATAGATATCATGTCTCACTAGCACACACTCCAACGGGTCTTTGGATACAATATAATAAGTTTCTGCTTCAATTTCTATCACTGTTATAGTAGACAACTCTTCATACCTTGCTGGGAGTTTCAATGCCTTGTAGACATCAAACACTTCCACTTCATCATGTGCCCGCATAGTAGGTTGATCGGCTGCTACATCTATCATCGCATGCCATGTGGCTAATAAAGGTCTTCCCAACATGAACAGAACCTTATGATCTGGCTCAAAATTCAACACCACAAAATCTACCAGAATATAAAAGATCCCACTTGTACCAATACATCCTCCACAACACCCTTAGGTCTAGCAACGCATCGATCTGCCAACTGCAAGATAATGGTGGTGGGTTTAGGACTACCCAACCCCAACTTTTTGTACAACGATATTGAGTTATACTCGCTCCAAGATCACTCAATCNACACTCCAACGGGTCTTTGGATACAATATAATAAGTTTCTGCTTCAATTTCTATCACTGTTATAGTAGACAACTCTTCATACCTTGCTGGGAGTTTCAATGCCTTGTAGACATCAAACACTTCCACTTCATCATGTGCCCGCATAGTAGGTTGATCGGCTGCTACATCTATCATCGCACGCCATGTGGCTAATAAAGGTCTTCCCAAGATGAACAGAACCTTAGGATCTTGCTCAAAATTCAGCACCACAAAATCTACGAGAATATAAAAGATCCCACTTGTACCAAGACATCCTCCACAACACCCTTAGGTCTAGTAACGCATCGATCTGCTAAGTGCAAGATAATGGTGGTGGGTTTAGGACTACCCAACCCCAACTTTTTGTACAACAATATTGAGTTTATACTCGTTCCAAGATCACTCAATCTTCGCGCATGGATGCTCTTCCCTATAGTGATTTGAACCGTAAAGTTGCCCGAATCTTTTAGTTTGGTGGGCAACTTATTTTGATTTGGGAGTTGCACTCTTCAGTAAGTGCTACAGTTTCATATTCAGTTAGCCTCCTCTTATTTGCCACGATCTCCTTCACATACTTTTCATACTTGGTATACCCTGCAAAATGTTTATCAATGGTAAATTAATGTGAACTTGCTTAAGTAGAGAGAGGAACTTACCAAAACATTCATCCTCTTTCTGTTTTTTAAACTTTTGAGGAAATAATGGAGGTGGTTTCACTATTGGTTACACTCTTTCTTCTTGTGCAATAGTTTCACTCTCGTTGGGTTCACTCTCCTTACTAGCAGATTCACCATTTCTTTTCTTAGGAGCCAACTCCTCCAACAGCAACCCACTACGCATACCTACCGCATTCACTTGCCTAGGAGCAAACCTCCTTGAGGTTGTGAGTTTTGGGCAGTAGCAAATTGCCCAAATTATTTCTCCAGGTTCTAGGTAGCTAATTGGTTATTTCTCACATCAACAACTAACTGAGCTTAATTAACCATGATCTTCTTTAGCATCTTCTTCATGCTTATGTTACCTTGCTGATTATTGGGTTACTCCCGTTGGCCTGTAGTTGATACCCATGTGCATTCATCTGGGGTCTATATTGATTATGGCCTTGGGCCTGATTCTGATTTCCTCCCCATGAAAAATTCGCATGATTTTGCCAACTGGGATTGTAAGAGTTTCCATAATTCTGATGACCTCCTCCACGTTGTGCATTACCTACAAAATTTACAGAATCTGGGTTTGCTCCACATACGTCCGCATTGTGGTCTCCTCTTCCACAAATTTCACACCATGTGGGCGGTTGTTGTACTTCAATTACTTGAGTTGGTTGTTGTCCTAATGATAGGTTGTTGAAGTGAGTATTCATCATGTTCTGCATCGCAACAATTTGTGCAGTTATCGTTGTTACTGCATCTACCTCCAACATTCCAGCAGTCTTCTGTACTACCGGTTTAGCTCTTTCTCCATTCCTCTCGGGGTTACCTTGTGAAATCCTGTTCAGCAGGGTGAAAAATTCATCATAAGTCTTCTCCAGAGCATGTCCACCTACAGCTGAATCAATTAATACTTGGTGTTAGGTTCCAATCTTTCAATGAAGGTATGGACAAACACCTCGTTAGCCTGATAATGGTGCAGACAACTCAGCATCATTGATTTAAACTTATCCCAAGCCTGGTACAAGTTCTCTTCACCTTTTTGTCAGAAACTCAGTATGTCACTTCTTAACTTAGCCGTTTTCCCAGATGGGAAAAACGTGATAAGGAACTTTTGTGAAAGATCATCCCATGAGGTTATGGAATTAACGGGCTCAGAATTCAACCATCTTTTTTGTTTCCCCTAGTAGAGAAAAGGGAAATAACGTGAGCCTCACATAATCTACATTCACTCCAGCTGGAGTGTAAGTGTCACTGATTTCGAGGAAATTCTGGATAAGAACTTATGGATCCTCGTGCAATAAACCAGTAAATTGTCCATTTGTGTGCAATAGCTGCACCATACTCTGCTTCAGTTCAAATCTTCTACCAGCTGCAGATATTTGAATGCATGAAGTAACACTGGTGGTTCGTGGGATCGCCACGTCTCTCACTTTCATCTCAGCCATCACTACAGTTTCTTCTCGTTCAACTCTTACTACAAGAGTTACGAGTTCACTAGCAACAAGAGGGACTGGGTAAGTGAGTTGTCTTTGCTTTATCCGGTAATGAACAAATCTTTCTGATTCAGCTAGAGGCTCTACTAAGTCCTGATCGTCTTCCAATTTGAAACTTCAACACAACCTGCAAAATGAATAGCTAAGATAAAGTTGTCAACACTTGCTTTTTAACTTTAGAAATTAGACAAATCAAATACTTTCTAATTCTAAAGTCCCCCGGTAGCAGCATCAAAAACTTATTGCGTCCAATCGCACATGCAAGTGAACATGGTCATTCAAGTATTAAAGTAGCTCTTATTAAGAGCATGGTATTGTACCCACAACGACTCAAGATTAGAATACTTTGATTTTTCCAATACTTTCAATTAAACACAAGTGTTATCAAGGGTAAATGAGTGATTGATTTTATAATCTAAAACTTTATTAAAAACTAAACAAAAGTGATTCAATTTCTAAAGGGTTTCAACAATGATTGGGTAAAGTCTAAGGTTGTAGCTTACCTCAGGAATCATGCATATTATCTTGTTAAAGGGATATTTATCAAGTATTGAATCAATGATCATAGAGTTAAATATACGATTATGGTCTCCCGACCTCTAATCGCCTACGATAAATGGCAACCTAACTACATCTTTGAGTGGAGATAGGCTGGACCACTTACCAAGCATTACGATTTCTTCATGTCTAATGACCAAGAAAGGTCTCTAGGTATATCCCTATCCTAGATACAAATTTACTCTAATTCTTAAGAGAAAATCACACTCATTATGCCCCACGTTCTATCCTCTTATTTCTCTCCCGAGTTCAATTTCAGTGGTGATAAAGCACGAAATATGAAAAACAAGAATATAAGAGTGATTCATATGATAGTTAA
The DNA here is from genome assembly GCF_019186545.1 of Solanum stenotomum. NCBI lineage: Eukaryota > Viridiplantae > Streptophyta > Magnoliopsida > Solanales > Solanaceae > Solanum > Solanum stenotomum. The sequence continues at coordinate 16,931,814 of NC_064292.1, read as the reverse complement.
TGTCAATCCATAAAACTTCAATAATATACAATCATCATGTAGCCACAACCCTAGAACTAGGGAAATTAGCTACTCATAACAAGTATTTTGATCAAGCAATCTTCAAATAGCATAAAGAGATCGAAAGTAAAAGAGTTTAGGAATGAACCCTAAAATCAGATGAAAAAGCTCCCAAAGTCATCATTTTTCAAAACCCAGAAAAAGAATAATTAATAAAATAAAATATGAGTCTATTTATAAATAAGTCGAAACGGTCAAATCTGGCAAGAGGGGTCGCGACGCAGAGGGACTCATAAAATTTAGTTTGAGGATTTCTTCTCTTCTCCGCGACACGGCCACAACACGGACTGTTCTGTCCCAACTTCTATTTCATGAAGAAAATAAAAAATCCCTCTCCGCAACGCAGAGAGGATACGGTCCTTTCTTGAATCTTTATTTTTTTTGTTCTTCTTACTTGCTTCTTTTTAACTTGGTTCCTTTCGTGGTTCCCAATGCCTGTTTCCGTGCTCGTTCCTTCATTTAAGCTCACCTACATAACTAATCATGTTGGTTAGTATAATTGCATTCTAAAGACTCGACACGACTATCAATTATGAGAAAATGATTCCAAACTTGGCTAAAATGCAGGTGTTATTTGGTTCCTAGGCATATAAATATGCCTAAAATCAGATATTTTTTACCACCATCTCGATACAAACTTGGTCATCCTCGCCCTAGAATTAGCTACCATAGTAGAAGTATACTTAGACAATTGAGTGAACTTCATTGCATACTCTCTCATACCCATGTTCCCATGTCAAAAATTGATGAACTCAAACACTTTTTCTTCCCTAATATCAAGGGGAAAGAAATGATAAAGAAAAGCCTCTTTGAATATCTCTCAATCAAGAGAACCCACATCAATTACCTCTCCTCTTTACATTGATTATACCAAACTTGAGCAACACCTTAAGTTGATAAGTATCTAATTTTTTCCATTTCCATCAGTGCAACTCCCATAATCACCACTTTCTTATGAATCTCCGCAACGAACTCTTAAGGATCTTTCTCAACTTTGGAATCGTGAAACTCCGGAGGATTCCTCCTAGTGAAGTCCCTCACCGTTGTCGTCGTTGTACCAACTATTGGGTTCACGAGAGCAACAACCTCTGTATTAGCTTGGGTTGTCATAGCTTGAGCAAACACTTGGAAAGTAGCTCGGAGCTCAGCATGTGACACTTGCTAAGTCATATGATCGACAGCCACTTGAGGAACCTCAGGCTCCACATTGTCACATGCATTCCTTCTCACATAATCTCTTCGAGGAGGCATTTCCTAAGGAGTATCATATAAGAGTTAGGAGAAAGACCTTTATAGAGTTAAACTCAATCGCAGGACTTTAGAGTAGTGAAAGAAGTTAGAGTTTCCTAAAGGCCTTGTAACCTCCTATTCATAAATATGGCGTGCTTCACACTCATGAACAAGACTCTAATTGATGTGGCTTGTCAGGCATCCTTGGACCTTTATAAAACCCGATGCTATGAATATCAAGTTTATCACGACCCAAAGTACACCCTAGATGTGACATGATGAATAGGATCCCAAAAGATTCTAAACAATTCATTTGACATAAGCATGATGTAAAAGAAGTACAACAAGAGAGTAGGCAATATAAGTCACATATCATAATAGAAATCTAAACATTAGTGGGGAAAACTAAAGTGTGTCTAACATAGCCTTTCTAACATCATAAAAGTGGTTGGGACCTAACTCATATATCACATACAAGTTTAAAACTAAAGACAACAAAAGAAACAAAACATAAATAGTCTTGTACTCGAACCATGAGGACTCACTAATAGACGTGATAGTTGAGAAATCCATGCTAACCACAAGTGGGAGGAGAAGCGTTGGACCCTATATTTGAGATAATGTTGGAACACATATGCATTTGTACAATGAATGTACTAAGTATGGGGAAATGCATGAAAACGTAAAGCATGATAGAATGGTGAATTTAAACATGATATGCATGACTAAGTAAAACATAATAAAAACCTTTTGAAAGAAAACATAAGTCATAAACAAGGCCAATGAATAATTGAGGATCATATGTAAGGATATATAAAATCTTTTGAAGAAAACTTAGTTTATTTGTGAGTATTTATCATTAACCAACACTAAGACCATGTGAGCTATAACATGGAACCTGGTATGACCATCACACCGAAAAGGGAATCTACTTGTCAAGGAAAGACTTTGTATTATTTATTCTTGCTAAAGTGGATCCACTAGCTTAGGTTATTTAAGAAAATCCTATGGGATAAGATAACTTCTAGAGACCCGACCTCTACTAATGGGAGAATCTCCATCTCAAAGTCCTCTTGGTGCTAAGTAAATCCAAATAGAAAAGACATCATCAAAATTATATCAAAATACTTGGAAATACAACAATTAAAGACTACCAATCCAATCATATGTTCATAAATAGAGTAGCTTCTTTCAAATCATGAATCCATATTAGGACACCTACCTCCCTAAGCATCCAAATCATGATTTCATTTAAATGTGAATTTTTTTCCATAAATTATTGACACTTTATCTTAAAGAATCCTTTAGTCATATTTCATTATTTTCATAAAACATGCATAAATCCTTAATTCATGCATAAATCCTTAATCCAATTCATGATCATAGTTTATAAGTTCTTAAGAATTGTTCATAATTAAAGTTCATAAAATAGGCATAGGCATGGGTTCTTATGAAATCAATTGAAAATCATGTAATTGAATCAAATCATGCATAATAAGATTGAATATAAAAAATGAATCATAATAAAGAAGACCCCATGAAAATTATCATGAAACCCTAACAAAATTAGGTGAAATCAATTTAGGAGGTTGAGATTCTTTTGGGACCCAATGGATGAAAGGAATTCATTGGTGAAATCCCACTTACCTTAGAAATCAGAGCCCAAAAGCAATGGAGAAGGAACCCTTGAATCTGTTGAAACCCTAACCTTTACCTCGAGAGCTCTAGAGAGAAAATTGGAGAAGGGGAATTGAGGGATTTGGGAGAATTGGTGAACTAGAGCAATCTGGCTTAGTCTTAGGAGTAAAAACGGTTACGGGGGTAGTTATAGGGTCAAAATGACATAGTATAGGGGTTAATTGGGTAGGAAAAGACTAAACACCCTTACTTAAAAATGGTCGAATGACTCATATGGTATGGCCCGTGGGACTTTCTACGGAATGTTCTGATCAACCGTAGAGTCACTTATTAGGACCTAAAATACTAGGCAAATCTTAGGATATCCTTCTATGGTTCATCGACCATTCTATGTTCCGTAGAACCTTCCGTAGAGTCCAAGTTTAAGTCAAGAATTTCACCAAGTCTGGATCACTTTGAAAGATCTCTTTTACGGCCTGAATAACACTCTACGATTCATCCTGTTCATTCATAGATTAATCATAAGAGACTTGACATATTCCAAAACTCAACCCAAGTCCTATGGCCCGTAGGACTTTCTAAGATCTGCAGGGTGGACTCGTAGACCATAGCGACAGTGCTAAAATGCAACATGTCCTTTCTAAACTCAACTTTCAATTTCTGAGGTGTTATACATAATGACCTCGACTTTTGGGTCATGACATCTCATGATAATCAATTTTAGTAATGAAAATAATTTTACAATTTATTTTATCATTAAAATAAAATTGATTGTCTACAACAAGTTATTTGAGTTCAATTCAAGGTATGTTAAAGCCTTTTATTTCTTTTTAGAATGATTCCTTATGAATTGTTATTTTTAGGTTTTGCGGGATATCAAAGAGTTGGTTGTTAGATGTCTCTAAATCACTATTGGTGTTATTCTTGTTAAAAAATTCTAGTCGGTGGTATCAATGTTAATTTTTGTTTAGAATTCATAGACATTGATGTCATTCATTTATCAAGTTGATGAGTAAAATGAGGTTTATATATGGTTGTGATTATCATATTATAGTGATTGTTGGGTTAATCATGGAATTAAGGTTATGGTACGGAGAAGGTACAGTTGAATATGGATTACTTATGGGGTTTCTATTTTGTTTATGTAACATTTATGATTTTGTAAATATCATGGTGGAATCAATGACCAAAATAGGACTTATGTGCTAACTGGTTATTGTGTTATATGAACTATTGGGTGTAGTGGTTCTCTTTGTAAGCTTTTAGATATCATGGTGGCCTCAACGTTCCAAACTGGACTTATGTTCTAAATCGTTATTGTTATATATGACCAATTGGGTAGCTGGGATTGTTATTGTGTAGCACCTCAAAAGTCTAAAAGGACATAGAAATTTAAAAGTTGTAGAAATATTTTTGGTGCAGTGTTAACAGGGCCCATGTATGGACCGTGGTTGGTTCCTCGAGTCATGGAAATGGGGTGTAGAGTGGAGATGAGAGAATTGGAAAATGGAAAATCTCTAAAATCCTTTCCATGAGCTAATAGGACAGCTCATAGTATGGAATATGAGTCATGGCTTGGTCTCGTGGATGGGATCTTCAGAAGTAAGGTATTTCAGTACCAAGGGTTCTATAAGGGAGTTCACAGGTCGTAAATAGATAAACGGTCCATGGATCTTGGTTTGTGGTTTGAAGTCAGAGAGTTGGTTTTTAGTAGTGTGGACCATGATCAGATTGTACGGTCTGTAGTCCACTGTACGAACCATTGATGGGAATCTTGAAGTGGTATGTGTATGACAATTATTTCCTCAGGGTTATTTGGGTCTTTTCCTACTCTTTTAATTCCTAAACTACGTCATTTTAGGTATATTTTGAAGGGGTATAATTGATCCTAAGACCCTAGATCTTCCCCTTTCACTCTCATTCTCTCAAAACCGCAAGTCTTCTTCTCCAAGTTTCCTCCCAAGGCAATCAAAGATTCTTCAAGCTTCAAGTCTCCTTTCCTGATTTCAATTTAGGGTTTGATCAAGGTATGTGAGAAATCGTCAATAAGTACCTCTTCACCCATTGAGTCCCAAGGAAACCTCGATTTCTACTTTTTGATTCTTGCCCAATTCTGGGGTTTTCATGATTTTCTTATAAGTTCAATTGAATTTAAGTTTTATCTCCATGAATGATATTATTATGCACGATTTGATCATATTTCAATGATATTTTCATGAATCCATGGCATATGAGTATTTTATGATATGATCCAAGCTATGTTGATATGCATGCATCATGTTATGAAAGATTTTATGAATCATGGATGCTTTCGAATAAAGTATCAATAAGTTTTATGAAAATATGAGGCTTTTGATTGAAGTACCTTCCTTATGAATGAATAACATGATTTAGATACTTCCGATTGAAGTATTTCTTATTATGAAAAGACTATCACGAATTAGTTGATTTCTATTAAAGTCTCTTATCAATATGTTATGAAATTATGATTTTAAAAGAGCTATTCTTATGTCTATGAGACTTTTCTGAATGATTTAGTATCACTAGATTCTTACTATTTCAAAGATCATAAATATGATTATGATTATGTATGCTTTTTGTTGGGAGTTTACTTAGCACCGAGTTGGACTAGTGGCGATTACCAAGGTCCGAGAACTATATGCCCCCATAGGTTATGTCTCGATGGGACACTAGCTAGTGGATCCACCTAAGCTCATGATAATGGTCCTTACCTTGGCAAGTAGGAAACTCGTTTTTCGATGTGGGAGCAGTAAACTGAACTCTGTGTTATAACTCACATGGTTTATGTCTGTTAACAGTATCTCCTATAAAGGTTTATGATCTCTAAAAACACTTATGTTATGATTTGATTTAAAGAAAAATGCATGACCTTGTACTGTGTTTTATGAAATCATATGATCATATTAATGTTACACTTACTTTGTCATTGCATTATCATGTTTCCATACCTCTCACACATCTTTTCCCATATTCAGTATATTCTGAGTACTAACCACATACATCTCTTATGCATATATAGTTTTATAATATATGTTTTGACGTGCATCACTAGGTCGCAGTTAGTATTAGATCTTATCACCTTATCCAGACTTGGTGAGACCTCATGGTTCGAGAGCATGCCACATATGTTTTCTTTTAGTCATTCAGATTTGCTTCAGTTTTCAGATTGTTTGAGTGAGCTAGGGCTTGTCATAGTCATTCATTATGTAGTAGAGGCTTAAGACAAAATATTTCCACATTATGGTTTTGTACTCTGATTCAATATTCTTTGAGTTTACTATTTGAGACTATGATTCCGCTTATCATTTTATTTTAGTTATGTTGTTATCTTATTATCATTCTATGCCTTTTGGTTTGCTTAGTGTCTCTCGGGGCTCTACGTACCGTGTTACGTCTAGGGGGTAATCTTGGGTCATTACATGTTGTAACGTGACATTTTTATTATTTTTCTACCTACATACACATGGTGTATATGCATTGAATTTCATGTTTTTTGAGGCTAAGATCGGGGTGTTCGCCTACACTACATGCATTTCATGCCTTTTGAGGCTATGATTGGGGTGTTCGCCTACACCTTATGCATTTATGCCCTTGAGTCTATGGATCGGGGTGTTCATATACACCGTATTACATGTCATATTATTGTGTACTATGGCTGGGGTTGTTGTGTTTAGCCAAGTGCAAAATATTTGAGGCTTGGTATGTTGTTGGTACTATGGTTACACAAAATGGGGTAGAAGCAGGTATAATTGGAAGCAAGTTGTTCTTGTTGTGGTTGCTACGATTGGAAACATGAAGTGTGGTTGGTAAGATTGTTTTGTGAGTGTAGTTGGTTCATTCTGATTGTATCGTAATCATTATCATATGATTGTGGTTGATACCTACCGAGCTTATGGGGGATTGGGTAGGTGGTTGTGTAATGATTGAACTCCTAGTTATTTATGTGAGTTTAGTTAAGACTAGGGGAAATGGATACAAACTATATAGGTAGAGTGCTTTAGTGAGTTGATTATTGTGTTTAGGTTACGGCTATCACATTGTGATTTCAGTTTTGATTATGTTGTTTTCATTATTCTATCGTCGTACATGCTCGGTATATTATTTTGTACTGATATCCCTATCGCCTAGGGCGCTGCATTCATGCCTGTAGATTATCATGTTGAAACAGATCCTCGTGTGTGGGGTCAAGTTCTGTTGATGGTTGGTATGCTCTATTCTTTCTGGAACTACTAACTCTGGTGTATTCTTTTGCTTGTGTAGATTATAGGTATGTTGGGGACCTGTCCCAACTAGTAGTTAGCGGTTCTTAATCTTAGAGGCTTGCAGACATCTAATGTGGGACTTGTAAGTCGGTTATGGTCATGTTGACATCATTTCTAGTTGTTGGTTTGAAATAGTGGCCCAAATGATATTGTATATTGGCCTACCATTCACCAAGATACTCATGATTTCGCCAAGTCTTGTGATTGCCGTCAAAGAAGAAGAGGTATTTCAAGGAAGTAAGAACTCTCTCTTACTCCAATTTTGGTGATTGAATTGTTCGATGTATGGGGCCTTGACTTTATAGGTCCATTTGTAAGTTCAAATGGGATGAAGTACATACTTGTAATGGTTGACTATGTATCTAAATGGGTGGAAGCTATTGCGCTTTCAAATAATGAAGGAAAGAGTGTCACCACATTCCTGAAAAAAAAATCTTCTACAGATGGTATACACCAAGGGTGATTATCAGTGATGGAGGTTCTCACTTTTGTAATAAACTGTTCAAGGTGTTGCTTGAGAAGCATGATGTTCGGCATATCGTAGGAACTCCTTATCATCTGTAGTCTAGTGGGAAAGTTGAAGTGTCCAGTAGAGAGATAAAGCAAATCCTTGCAAAGATTGTGAATGAGAACATAATAGATTGGTCGAGAAAGCTTACAATGCTCTATAGGCATATCGTGCTGCATTCAAGACTCTCATAGGTATGTCTCCTTACCAACTTGTGTTTGGGAAGTCTTGCCACTTATCTGTAGAGCTACAACACAATTCTATGTGGGGACTCAAGAAGTTGAATCTAGATTGGGATGCTATATCAAATCAGAGGTTAAATGAGTTAAACAGGTGAGTTTCGCCTAAAACCATAAGAAAGTTTAGCCTGATACAAAAAAAACCTGAATTTAATCCCGGTGATTTGGTCCTAGGAATTCTCTACAATATACCATTCCCTGTGGATTCGACCCTGACTTTTCGTTGAGTTTTTTATTGACAACAATTGTTGTCCCTTTTAATTGGTTTTAAGGAGGACATTTGAGTGTTATCATACATCATACAAATTACAAAAAAGTTTATCAAGGTAATAAATTATAAATGAGATTTTTAAAGAGTAGGAAAAGTGTTACTTGATCCAAAAATGAGTGAATTAAGCCACCAAATCTCAAGGGCAGGGCAGTGACAATATAGACATAGCAAATGGAGTTTACTTTCATTATGCTTTTACATTGTCAAGTTTATGGTGGAACGTCTTCTGATTCACATTTTTTGTTTATAAAGGTGTTTATTTTACTATTCAATCGTCATTGTACCCCTTAACAATTGGTTTCACTTTCTCATTCGCCTTATTTTCTTTTTGATGCTCATTTCTTCCTGAACTTCATGGAGGACAAAATATAAAAACAACAAATCTTTGCGAAATGAAACTAATAACAACAATAAACATTATTTGTGAAGTAGCTAAAATAAATTCATATTTGAAGTAATCAGTTTGTCAAAGATTTCAGATTTTTGGTTAAAAGATTGATATGAAGAAAAAAATATCCAAGAAAAATGAAAGATCTAAGAAAATCCTAACTATAATATCACAAAATACTTGGGTGATGTAGAGTATGGTCTCTAATTCTTGTCCTTTTTGTGCACAGACGTAGAGGATAATCTGAGATACTTATTGTTTGTTGAAGAGGATTTAGGTATTTGGAAAATCAATTTTGGAAGAGATGAGAGAGGTTTAATTTTGAAGAGTTGAGAGAGAGAGAGAGATTGGGGTTATATTAGAATTCTGTTTTATAATATTTGTTACTTTTTTTAATCCAATAGCGCCTCACACTCTCAGCTTATTTTACACTATTTGGGACCAGATCTGTGTTGTTTTAGAGAGCAGAATTATCTTCGTTGTTCTTTTTAGTTAATTTCAAGTTCAAATAGAATAAATGCAATGCAAAAAAATAAAAATAATAATATAATAGGTAGATGATTATGGTTTTCTTCTTTATGGAATAATAATACTTTTAATCTTTTGATATAGAAAAGAGAAGAAAATTTACCTTGTATGAGGAAGAAAACACAGTAGAAAAGATTTGATGATTTTAAAGTTGAAGAGGAAGCAAAAATATTATAAGGTAGAGTCGTATATACTTGCATATGCAGATCCAATTTATTTGATCCCGGTCGAAGAATTTTGAAATCTTTCTCCAAAAATTTCAGGGAGAGTAATACCTCCGCCTGAAAAGAAAACTAAACAAGAAAGAAAGCGAATGAAACAGGTACCTACTATAGGAGAAGCGGTTTCAAAGAAGAGAAATAAATGCTCTCCTTGTAAAAGATTTGGCCATAAAAAAATTACATGTCCTACGAGATCAAATTGAGTTGCAGAAACAAGTAATGGTGTAGTTTCATGACTTTTTATCGTATTTAAAACATGTACTTAATGATACGATTATTAGTTCAAACAACTTATATAGTTGTTGAATTTTTTATAAGATATATATCTACAACTTTTATTTTTATAAGTTGTCTATCAATAACTTTAAATGTTGTTGGACAACTGATACAGTTGAAGGGTTCAAATCCTTCAAACAACTGCATTAGTTGTCCAACGATATTGAAGAGTTATCCAACGCTATTGGAGAGTTGTCTGCCTAATAATAATTGAAGATCGATTTGGAAAATGACTGGTAGTCATCCGTCCTAATAGACTTCTTCGCTAAAGGAAACAATGACGAGGTTATTCTACTGGTCCCTAAAAGTATTTAGGGATGGGAGAAATTTTGATCCCTACAACTCTTTTAGCGGTCATTTTTTGGTCCCTAATTAAGATTACTAGTATGCTTTTCTGGTCTTAATAGACTATTAGAGACAAGTTTTCGCTGGTCCTAAAATATGCATTATTAAGGATGAAAAAAATCTAGTCCCTAAAATATGTTTTATGGACAAAAAATTATTATTCCTGGTTAAGCATGTAATCCTTCCTTGTCAAACTTCTAAAAATGTTTTAAATTTTCAATATAGAGAATGGAATGCATTTAAAAAAAATTATAGACTAACTTTTGTATATATTATAATCAAATGTGTTTACATCTGATTTATTGTATAGCCATCACATAAGCCAGAATATATTTTTTGTCACGACCTGATTTCTCGAGCCATGATGGCGCCTACCAACCTGCCAGTAGGCTAGCCAAATGCTATCCCGGAACTTGAGAGTAATGGGACTGATGGGGCAAACTATCATCAACTAAGCGAAGCATAAATAAACAAAACACATAAGAGGAAGGCGGAAGCGAACTCAAAACTATATTTACAAAAGATACCTCCTAGAACCTGGAAGTCACATGTACAGAACTACTGAAAGAGTACAAATCCCAAAAGTGGACCACAAAAACAAGATTGCCTCAAAAAGCAAAAGGCAAGTCAAAATGTAAATACAGAATGGAGACGGAGACAGGAAATCCCAGAATGCCATGAGCTCACCCTCGTCTCCAGAACAGACCGTTGCAGGCTCGACCTCAACGCTGCTAGGTGGTGCTCAGACCTGCATCACGAAAACAGATGTAGAGTGTAGCATGAGTACCAATGCAACAGGTAACCAGTAGGCATCATAGGCCGACTGAGCAAGAAAGGTAAAAAAGAGTAGAACAATCATAGAGCTAGTCTATGGATATTTAACCTAAACCCAGCTAGGCCCCCTATAAGACCCGCTAGGTACACTAACACACAAACAAACAAGAACTCGAACGGACTCCCATAAGCCCAACAGGTACACAGAGAAGCCACAAATACGGAACCCAAAGGAAACCCAACTCCGAACCGACACAACCAACAACTCCAACCCAATCAAAAAATGTGACTTCCACATCGGGCCACCTAGCCTGCCAGCAACTTTGGGGCATTACCCATCCAGGAGAGTGTCGCGTGGGGGTATATCAATCCCATTCAAAAGCCCTAATCCAACTGCCCAATAGGCTAACACTCTAGGGTCCTGCCCAAGCCAACCAAGTGTGCCATCTAACACTCTCAGGGCCCTGCCCTAGCCAAACAAAGTGCGTGGACCTGTCAACTCCGAAGAGGACCTGAAGTAACTTATATCCAACTAACCAGCCAATTAATCACCCTAGGGACCTTGCCCAATGCCAGCCAGATGAGTCAACTATCACTCCCTAGGCCCTACCCAGTGCCAGCTAGAGTGTGCAGGTAAAATCAACTCCATAAAGGATCTCAAATTCCAAGCTATCGTGGATTGACGTCCACTACCCACTACCTCACACCAGAACCGACTGCAAAACTCCCAAACCAGGAAAACACTACGCCTCCGATAACACATCGGCATCACAGAAATGGGGACAGAATCCATAAGGATCACAAGCAATAAAAAGCCCAAACCTAGGCTCAACTATCAGACCCAAGTCTGCAATGCCGGTCTACAAGGACCTAGTCCATCCGAATCGACGTCAGATACATACCAAAGTCAATTAAGTGCATGGGTCTAAGGCAAAACTAGTATATCCTACACTAAGGCCAAAGATAAAATCCAACATAAATAAATAGCCAACTAGATGTTATGCATGCAAAGACAAATAAACAGCCCAACAGGTAATTCACAAATACCCACAAATAAACAACCCCTTCCAGGACCGACTCAACAACATTGGTGGCCTAAAGCCAAATCATAGAGAGGGGCCCTAAAAAAATTTAAAAAAATCATCCTATATAATTTTATTTAAAATCTACTTTTCTAGCCTTTTTAGATGCGAATTCATTAATTACTGTTTTATAATCAATTTGTTTTAGTAATTCTTTTTCAATTGATAATATAGTTAATCCATTCAATCTCTCTTGAGACATTGTTGATCTTAGATAAGATTTTATCAATTTTAGTTTCGAAAAACTTCTTTCGGCTGAGGCAACGGTTACAGGAATTGTTAACATTATTCTATAACCAATATATGCATTAGGAAAAGAATAAAGTCTTTTTATTTGATTGAGTATTTCCATTAGATCATTATATTCTACTTGTACTATTTCCCTTAATACTTTTAATTCAAAAATTAAATCTAAACCATCAATATCAGAATAACTATTATGTGTTAAAGAAAGTTCAAGGTTAAGACAACATTTTTTTAAATTCTCATCATCTAGTGATCTCAATTTTTTACCATTAAATAAGAAACCAAAAATATTTTCATATGCTTCAAATTGTTCAAATCTATTTTGAAGTGAAAAAATAGCTTGAACTACTATATATATAAAGTAATCAACAGTAAAAGATTCTTCAAGAGACTTTGTGATTTCATCAACAATATTTTCATCAAATCGTTTCTTTCTAAATGCTATGCGTTTCTTACGAAATTCAGGTTCTATATTCATCTCATATGCAATTTCCTTAGCAGAAATCATAGCAATCACAAATCCTTCTTCCCGATATTTTTTGAAAAAAGAAATTAGGCCTCTTAATTGATCTATGGCAACATCAATATGCATATCCTTAGATTGTAAGCTTTTACTAATTGAATTAACCGCAAATAATATGTCATACCAAATAGTCATACCCAATAAAAATTCAAAATTTTCAAGCTCATATAGCTTCACTTTTAGTTTTTGGATCCTCACTAACTTCTTCTAGTTTCAATAAAGCATCTCTTATTTGTGGAGCTTGGAATCTTAATGCTTTCAACACGACTTTCCCAACGAGTTTGTGACAATGATTTAAGAGTTAGATTGGGTACAAAATCTTTAAAAATTTTACACCGCTTGGTAGAAGAAGCAAATAACGTATATATACGTTGTATCACTCCAAAAAATTATACAACTTTCGTACAAGAATTAGCCATATCACAAAGTACCAAATTTAAATTATGACAACCACAGGGTGTATAAAATGCTCTAGGATTTATATCGAGAAGTCTTTTTTGCACTCCTTGATGTTTTTCCTTCATATTTGATCCATTATCATATCTCTGTCCTCTTAAATTATCAATATCAAGTCCAATATTTTTTATCTCATCTATAATAACTTCAAAAAGATCTTTTCCACTTGTATCATCCACTTTTAAAAATTCTAAGAAATATTCATTAATTTTTATTGGAGTAGTTGAAATATCCACACTCCGTAATATAAAAGTCATTTGTTCTTGATGGCTTGCATCCGAGTGCAATCAAGTATGACTGAGAAATATTTTGTTTCTTTAATCTCTTTAATGATTTTATTCTTGACTTCACTTGCCAATAAGTTTATCAATTCATTTTGTATATTATGTCCAAGGTAATGATTATGAATTTCGTCGTGCTTAATTTGTCGAATATGTTCTTGCATAACTGGATCAAATTCAGCAATCATTTCAATTAGGCTTAAAAAATTACCATTACTTTCTTGATAGATCTTTTCATTTGTTCCCATAAATGCCAAATTATTTTTTCCAAGAGTTTTGATCACAACAATAATTCTTGACAACACATTTTTCCAGTGTACTCTATCTCTATTAATTTGTTCCTGCACATCTTTATCAATTGTTTTGTTTTTATGCAATCTAATTTCTAAATCAATCCACGAGCTCATATTAATAATATGTTCCTTCGTTACTTCATGAGCTTTGAGCTTAGCACTAAGATTTCTCCAATCATTACTACCTTCACTAGCTAGTTTATTGTTACAAACAATAGAAGTTATGCTAAATAATTTACAACAAAATCAAAAAACTTTATCCAAATCCTTAGAGTAAATTAACCATTTTCTTTCATGTTTTTCTCCGTTTGCCAATTTTTGAATATAGTGTGTTGTAGAAAAATGTCTTCAGTGTTTATCCTTTGGAAAATTTATATCAGACATTCTAATTAGTCCTTTTTCTACTAATAGATATCTCAATTTTGTATCTATATTATTCCATTGACTTGGGTCATATATATTTTTAGGGATGCAACTATTTAAATTACTTAGGAGTTCTTGATTATTGGGAACTATGTCACATTTTTCACAACCAACGTCTTCTAGATTTTCTTCTTGGATGTTATTATCATCTAACTCAATTCGTTTAGTGACTTGTTCATTTGAAGAACATGCTCCAATATTTTTTTATTCAAAATTATTATTATTTGTTATAAATCTATCAAGGGCTCCATTTTGGGATTTATTTAATTCTTCAAGTTTTCTCTTTTTCTCTCTTTTTGTAAAATCGGAATCATATTTTCTAGTTGACATATTTAAATTGAATAAATTGTAATAATAACTAAAACAAGAATATATATGCTTATGAACTAAGAATATCAACAATAACAATTTTTAAGAAAAACTATAAAATAAAGTTAGAATAATAAAACCTGACTCACGAATTTGATAAGTTGATATAACAATATCGAAATAGTGGTGTGTTTCTTGACACCTTCAATATAATGATTGCTTGTTGCACTTCTTGAAATCTGAAGAAGACACCCAAACGCAAATTTTGTTCTTTTATAACTTACTAACTTGTAAGCATTAAGCAACAGTAAATCAAAATATTTTGTAGGGGAGAGTTCAATATTGAGAATAAAAATAATAAAATAGAGAATAAAAAAGATGAGTATTAAGGTATATAATAATATATGGTTAAAGTCTTGGGAGATAAATACGGAAGCTAGGAAATTATTCCCAAAAATTGTTCCGTTCCCTAGACCCCCTTTTCTTTTTCTTTTTTATTCTTGCACACGTTTAGTATTCCCAAAAATTATTCCATTCCTTAATTAAAAAGTAAAAACTAACGTACTTTTACCTTTTCCTTTTTTTTATTCTTGCACGTTTTTTTCACTTCTTGCACCTTTTTTTTAAAAAAAAATTTACAAGTATACATATAAATTTTTTTTGAGTATATATAAGAACTTTTTTTTTAAAATGGGGTCCCCCAAAAATATGGGGCCCCAAGCGACGGCTTTAGTGGCCTAGTGGTTAAGACGACCCTAACCCCTTTGACAACATGGTACTAACCCCGAAACAGCCCAAAAATCAACCCTACAACATGGTTTCTGAGAAGAAGAGAAGAAATACTAGTAGCCCACCCAGATTCACACAATTCAGCATGCAATTACACAATTAAAAGTTGGGACTGTCAGAATTCCCATATGAGGTCGTTTAACTGAGGTTATGACTGAAATCAACTTTTCAAGTTTCAAAAGCTCTAAATCAGGAAAACGGGCATAAAACCCAAACGAACAATTAGGCGACCGAACATTCAGTGACAGCAAGTCATAAATGACTTGTGGTCACTACAGGAACGCTCTAAACGACAGAAAGAAAAGATAAACATAGAAATGACGGGTCATTACAACATCCACTACTAAAAGGACTTTCGTCTGCAAAAGTAAGAGTCAATAAGTAATTGAGGGCTCAAATAAGCTGGGGAACTGCTCCAGCATCTCCCGCTCAGTCTCCCAGGTAACCTCCTCGACTGGACGATGCCTCCAATGGACCTTCACCACATGAATGGCTCTAGACCTCAGTTGCCTCACATCTCTGGCCAAAATAGCAACTGGCTCCTCAGTATATGTCAGACAATCATCCAACTCAACATCATCATACTAGAGCATATGAGACTCATTTGAATATACCGGTGCAACATCGAAACATGGAAAAATGGGTGAATAATTGAGAACGTTGGGGTAAAGCTAACTCATAGGCCACATCACCAACTGTCCTAAACAATCTCAAAAGGCCCAATGTACCTAGGGCTCAGCTTGCCTCGCCTCCCAAATCTCATCACGCCATTCATGGGCGATACTCGAAGGAATACATGGTCACCAACGACAAATCTCAATGGTCGACGCCTGCGATCTGCATAACTCTGATGTGTACTTTGAGCCGTCCTGAGCCTATCCTGAATTAACCTCACGTGAACTAAGGCCTCCTGAAACAAGTCTGTACCACATGGCCTAGGCTCCGTAGATTCAAACCAACCAATTGGAGTGCGATAACGCCTATCGTACAAGGCCTCAGAATAAGACTGGATGCCCCGAGAAGCGCACGAAGAGTCGTTCTATACCAAACTCGACATTCCAGAACTAACCGCGCTGACGGAATTCCCATCCGAGCGCATTTACCAAGAATCCTGACCAAAGTCAAACTTAAGTCAAAATTCAAAGGCTAAAGTGCCAAATGACTCCAAAGTCACAC
The DNA here is from genome assembly GCF_019186545.1 of Solanum stenotomum. Classification (NCBI taxonomy): domain Eukaryota; kingdom Viridiplantae; phylum Streptophyta; class Magnoliopsida; order Solanales; family Solanaceae; genus Solanum; species Solanum stenotomum. The sequence continues at coordinate 16,915,475 of NC_064292.1, read as the reverse complement.
TGAAAGCCTCGGGACTTGTGCCAATAATGCTACTAGACTAATTTGGCCACTCCAGAGCTGATGCAACCGTCAGAATTCCCATCTGAGGTCGTTTACCTGAGGTTATGATTGAAATCAACTTTTCAAGTTTCAATAGCTTCAAAACAGGAAAATGGGCATAAAACCCAAACGAATAACCAAGCGACCGAACAATTAGTTCTAGCAAGTCATAAATAACTTGTAGTCGCTACAGGAACACTTTAAATGACAGAAAGAAGACATAAACACATAAATGACCTGGAGGGTAATTACATTTTTACAACCCCAAGCCTTACATCCATAACTGTATTATATTGTTCTGCCTAAAAGTTTTAGCACGACGATAATTAACTTGATGTATAAAGTCTTCAAAACCAACATCTCCAAAAGACCATCCTTTATTATAAATGATTTTCTTACCTCGAAATGACCTGGAGAAATAGGAAAAGAGTGAACTTAGAGGTGTTGTAAAAAGTTTAGCATAAAGTTCTTTAGAGACTACATGAAGATCTATAACAAAATGATCAACTAATGTTTCTTTCATTTGAAGTCTAAGATTGATTTAGCAATTCAACTATACATATAAAACATAAGATTTATTATTCTCTATTGAACACTCCCCCTAATTTTCTTGCTGCAACTTCTTCAGTAGTTCTTTTGTTCATTAACTAAATAATATATCCCCAATTCTATGAAAGAACACATCAATTCTTTCAATCAATCAACTACAATATGAATATCTTTTAACAAAACACGTTGAGATCAAATGCTATGACCATAATATAATTTATATAACAACAACCAATCAAAGGTCAATAAAGAATGACCTAGAACATAGGACATTGGAGTCTCTTCGTTACCTGTGCATTTCTAACATTGCAAGGACATTGTAAATTTCTCATTGTTCAAATAACTAATGCACTTATTATGTGAAGCTATCGATTCAAGTAAATCCTTCTGATTCAATAATCTCAATCGAGTAAATCATCACAACTGAAGTCTCCATATATGAATGACAACAAAAGTTTAAAAATAAACAAAATATCTGATGACAATAGCATAAGATGCATGTAACTTACTTTTATGAAAAAATAGTATACCTGCTATATATATATATCCTTTAGCTCATCTTAAATTCCTTCCAATACAAAAAAGAAAAACAGTAACTCAAACAAGGGAGCTGAAACAAAATGAAAACATAGTTATTAAGTAGTTTAGAACCATTACTTCAGTCTTAGACTTTGTACAAGGTCCTCACTCCCCTGATTGCATAGTCTGTGCATTTTCTCCAATAACAAAAATAGAATATAGGGAGCAATTTAAACATAAAATAAGTATTTAATCATTTGAAAGACTCTTCTTTTATTATTAAAAAAATACAAAAAGTTCATATATGGTACTCTCTTTCTTATTCTATTCATGCTTATAAAAACGTGAATATGTCATAAGTTCTTTAGCGTGAACACATCCCGTGAATAGTGCAGAAGAAGAAATTGCACCAATGAAAAAAAAACATTTCCAAACACAAGAAAATAGAGAAACTCTAAGGGAAGCACAATTCATGATATTGATTAAAAACAAGTGCCCAAAACACATACTAGCAAAGTTAGAATTACCATATAACAAGTTTAGCATCTGAAAAATTAACAATTCTCTTTATGGCAATCTTAATGGTGAACTTATTATAGTACCTAGCCAGAAGTAGAAATTCAAAGTATCCAAGACCAGAAAGTACTGAATAGTGAGTAGCCTGCTATCAAATGGTGAATACCTTCAAAATTCCACTCCACATTTAGTAATGAATTCTCCATAATTTTAGCAACCTTCCTAATCCCTTCACATACCACATAACAAAATGTAATCTAGTAACAAATACATGCCCCTTAAACTACTATTAAGTGTAACTATGAATAGAAAATAGAGCATTTCATATATAAATAAGAAAGCAAAGCGTTACACATATTTCTAGGCACACCCTCCTAGACAAATCATAATGGACACAAAGGATTCGTATAATAGAGTCTAACAAATTTGATAATTAAACATTATTAATAGAAAAATACATAATGAGTCTATTGTTTGGGTGTTTCCAGGTGCATTTAAGGTATTAAAAGCACATAATGAGGCATCACGCTGAGAAGAACCTAGATCACCAAGCACCTAAAACATTACCTGGGAACATTATATTGAAGCAACTTATGGTTCAACTTGTGTTATCCCTTAATGTCTTCATAATATTTTTAAATTATCCAGAAGATTAGTTTGTGGATTCATGGGAAATAGAAAAATAACTATATTGTATAAGTGAGTAGAAAACTTGTCCAACAACATGTCCAACAATCCGTCCAGCAACTTGTTCAAGGGAATTATGAGTTCAACTGCCGGACAAATTTGCAGAGAATAGAGGTATGAAACTGTTCAGTAAGGCCACCTTTCTTATTCGGTGCATCGCCTTCTCTAATGAAGTTCGCTGACCTGGTTCGATAGACACAAGTGTTATGCACTGTCATTTTGGGCGACGTCGTACTCATTAAGTGATCTGCCTTTCTTGTTAGGTGATCAACAATGTATAGTTTGCATTTTTGGCCATTCTTTCAAACATAAATCCTTACCTTGTCCATTTGCCTTCATAACTGAAAATCATCAATATTTTATCAGAATAGGACAAAATTAGGNCAATTATAAGAAGTAAAAAATATTAAAATAATAGAACTAGAAAAAGAGTTGGCAATATTGAAAGAAATGTATGAAATTAAGCAAAAAGAAAAAGAACAAAAAATAAAATTAGCAAATGAGATAAATAAATTTAAAGAAAAATTGCAATTAGAAGAAGAACTAGAAGAAAAAGAAGAAAATAACCAAGATAATCTACCTGAAATAAGAATTGATGAAATAAACGGCGATGATCTAGATGAACAACATTCAGAAACAAGCGAAACATATACGGAACTTTTAGCAAACATAGATAATACAAAGAATTTAGAAGTAAATACAGGAGACGTAGACATGGATGAAAAATCTAGTACATCAGGAATAAAAAATCCAAAAAATTTAAAATATTATAATACAAACTATGAACAATATGATAGAGAAAAAACTATATGGAATAAAAGATTGAATAAAAAATGGACACCTAAACCAATAACTGAACAATATAATTTTTTAGATTTAGACTGTGTAGCAGATATAAATAAAATAATCCAATTATGGATGGGATATATATCAAAACAATTAATAGATAACAAAATATGAATGACAGAAACACCAGGATATATAGAAAGAACACTTATATGAACAGTAAAATTATGGCTGCAAAATTTATCAGAGGAAAGTTTGAAAACTTTAAGAAGTAATAAAAAATCTAATGGTGAATTAGCTACTACAACTATGGAAATATTATATAAATACAAAGTAGCTATAAGAAATGAATTTAGTAGTATGACAACAGAAGTGGAAGAACAAAATAAAGAAAAAATCATAAATCGGAATCTAATGACAAAATTAGCAATATGTAACATGTGTTATATAGATGAATATACATGTGCATTTAGAGAATACTATTATAAAGGACCATATAGCATAGAAGAAAGTAAAGAAATAAGAAAATTATATTTTATAAAATTACCAGAACCTTTTAATTCAAAAGTAATAAAGAATTGGAATGAAGCAAGATTAACAGATACCTTAGGAATTAGAATAAAATTCTTACAACGATGGTTTATCTATGTGAAAAACATAAAGAAGAAATAAAAATGGAAAAAATATTGGTAAAAAACTTAGCATGTTGCAAAGTTAGTTTAGAATGAGTCTAAGTCTAGAATGAGTCTTGGTTGAATTTTTAGAGGTCCCGAGTGCGTTTCGAGTTTTTGAGCCTAAAGTTAGTTTCTTGACGCCTTATCGGATACCGGGTCAAGGAGACCTCGAATTCAAATTCCGACGATTTCATTGAGTCCAAAATGTCATTTTCAAGCTAGTAGCATATTTGGTTTGTGATCGGGAAGTGCCAAATGAGTTTTGGGTGAGCTTTTAAGCTTCTTGGATGCTTTGACACTATTTCAGCAAATTGGGGCAACTAAATGGTTCATTATTAGTTTTAAAGGTCGAAAAATTATTCCAAAGGTTCTGAAATTTTGAGCATGAATTATAGGACTTATCTGCAAATTTTGGTGCATTTTTGCTAACCCGAGATTGGACTTTTATCGCAAATAAGAAATAATTATTTACTGAGTAGAAATGATATTTGATTGGGCAACGAGGATGAAATTGAGCTCCGATTGAACGAGAAGGTCCGTATCATTATTTAAGACATTTACAAAAAAGAATCGGGTCATTTCACTATCGTATGAGGAAATTACGGCCTTTTTAGTGATAGATTAACTGCTGTTTTTTTGGTGCATAACAGCCATGTATTGTTATAAAAATCTCAGACTGTGTTCATTTGGTATTTTGAGCATATCGGGAGTTCTAGAGATCGGAATGGAGTGATTCTTACGGGTTTCTTCTTGAATTAATATGAGGGTTAGTATTCAATCTTCAGTTTGACATTTTCTCATAATTTCTTTATCTGGTTTTCTTTCCTATCCGTAAATCTCTTGGGAAAAAATGGGGTTTTATCGATTTGGACTCCCTTTTTTATGAAAAAGGTATATTTACGATCCTTATGTTATGGGTAGACTGATTTTAACATAAAATTATTGATTCATCGATTATTTTCATCATATTAACCGCGTACAATTTGGACTTTTCCGGTAAAGTTAAAGTTTGATAAATTGAGAGTTTCAAGGTCGATCTTAACTCCGTTTTTGATGAAATTTCATATTTGAACTTATCTAAGCATGGGTAAGATGTTTTTCAAGAGATATTTCATTTTCGAGTCGGGGTTTCGGATCCAAATATTTTAGGTTTCTTCAAAACGTGGATTTTCCTTCAAATTGGTTTTCACCATTAGCTTCCAAATACTTTAAGGATCATTTTACAAAAAAAATTCCAGATTTGGGTATCGTTTTCCAGTATGAGACTTTTGGACCGTTTTGCCCTTTTTCCCTAAATTTCTTGATTTTGGTGTCATTGGACTCGAATTGTGATTGTGAATAATTGTTTGAATAGATTATCGTGATCCGGATTATACTCGGAAAGGAAAGGCTCAAGTCAAGTAACTTTTGGAGTTCGTTTTAAGGCAAGTGGCTTCCAAACTTTGTAAAACTCTTAGACTACGCATGACTACTTTCCTAATTGTGTTGGGGAGTAATGGGGATTGAGGATGAGTTTTATTTGTTGATTGAAATTGTTGTAAATGAAAGATGGGGAATAAAACGAGCTAAATGTGTTATATGTGACTTGAATTTGTTGAATAAGTCATGTGATAACTGATATTGAGGGGATAGAAGAGCATGAGTAGGCTATGATTGATACAGACATTGATGTTGAGACAGATGATGTGTAATACTATGATGTGGTCGTGATATGGTTGTGATTGAGACAGGTGATGTGTAATACTATGATGTGGTCGTGATAT
>NC_064292.1:16879477-16909363 GCF_019186545.1 Solanum stenotomum | reverse complement strand
TTCTTATGTGGAATTTGATCTACTTGCTCTTATTTGTTGATCTGAGGTTGATGAGGATATATTGTTTGTTCTGGCTGTTGAGTATGATCTATTTAGTATAGGTTGGTTGGTTTGCTGCTAGATTGAAGTTTCGGTGGTTCGGTTGGGATTGAAAGGAGTTGTTTGTAGCTGCTAGTTTTGCTTAGTTTAGAGTTACTTGCGAGTACCTGTGGTTTTCGGTACTCACCCTTGCTTCTACACAATTGTGTAGGTTGACAGCTCTCTCTCAAATTCGGCTTAGTAGTTTCTTTAGCAGATTGAGCTTCGGGACATACTCGAGAGGCAGCAGTTCATTCCAAACGTGCCCTTGAGTTATCTTTACTTTCAGTTTTGTTCTATTCGAGAACTATACTCTGAGACTTATATATTTTTATTCGAATTCTGTATTTAGAGGTTTGTACATGTGACAACCAAATTCTGGGTAGTGTTGAGTCTTAATTAAAGTCTTCCGCTTATTTATTATTTTTTATTCTCGTATTTCTACTTCTCTATCGTTGTGGTTGGGTTAGGCTGACGTGTCCGGTGGGGAAATGGACACATGCCATCACGTCCAGATTTGGGGTGTGATAAAATGGTATCAGAGCCCCAGGTTCATAGGTCTCACGTGTACAAGCCAAGTCTAAGTAGCATTTCGAGGATCGGTACGGAGACGTCTGTACTTATCTTCGAGAGGCTATGGTGACTTTTAGAAAAGATCTTTATTACTTGATTCTCTATCGTGCGTCCTTGGTCCGATCTAATTCTTATCACTTCACTTTGTTCTCTCTCTCATTGTAATGACTCGTGGTTGGTCCTGCGTGTGTGCGAGTTTAGGTGTCATCGCGTGATTTTACTGTTAGATCTGGTTTGATGCGGAGGTGATAGGCTTGTGGAAAGGAAGTGTGATCAGACATGGAATTCTCTTCGAAACGAGTGGGTAAGGTTGTGGCCAAGGGATGTGTTTTGAGTTTATGGTATTGGAAGATGAACATTTATTAAGAGACTTCATTAACGTCTTATTTCTCTGGTCATTTATTCAACAACGAGAATAGTGCTTGTGTGACTTATACGACGGAAGTGGCTAGACAATGAAGAATGGTGTAAGTAAGAGAATGACTATGCTAAGAGTGCTTCGACTTTGGAAACTACAGTTTGTGAAGTTCGTCATAAGGGAATGGATTGCGTAGTATATTTGATGATGAAGTTGCACCAACCAAAATCAGAAGTTCTACGGTGGTTTTATAGTGTGGGGGTATATCATTACAGGGTCATTGTACGGCGACTACGACGGTACTCGTGTTATCTTGGTTAAGGTTATGGGCTATGTTGCTTCTGCCATCGATCAGGCTTACGAAATTGTGCATATCATTTTCGGCCGGAGACTGAAGTGCTTTGGTAATGTTTTGCAACTATTTAATGAGTGTAAATGAACAGGTTGTTTGAGTACGACATTCTCAATGGATCTGATGTCTTCTAGTAGTGGATTTAGCGGTAGTTCATGATGTGGTACTAGTGATATATGGAAGCGGAGAAATCTAAGTTGTCAGCTGTTTCACCTAATCGGGTCAGAAGGTTGATGTTGCATTCTCGATTGAGAAATCAAGTGGTTGCTACTATGAACGCTTGAATTAAACATTAATTATAAGGAAAGTTATAGTGGTGGATCGAGTGAATTGATCCTGTCTTGTTTCTAGGACAAGGTACGACCCTTGGGTGGTCATGATTATATTAGGAACTAATGACTTCATGATGAGTCAAAAGAAATGGGCAACAATAACCCATGGATGAAGAAAGTTTTAACAAGTATACTCGTGTAAAGGCAATTAAGGATTTTAGCGAGAAGGTACAATTAAAAAGGAATCGGGTTGGTTTTGTCAAGATGTCGGTTGGCAAGGTAAGAGATGATTGGTTGTATCAACTTTTTAGCCATTGGAAGGACTTTTTGCATGGTTTGAGTTGTAGTAGTTAAATACTTGTGATTGTAGAAGAGTTCGATGAAGTTTTATTTGAGAAGTTTGACTTAAGGTAAAAGGTAATATGCGGTGGATGTTTGGCCAAGAAACTATAATGATAAATGATTTACGGGAAGAACAAAGTCTTACGCGATGGATATAAGTTAAGAGATGTGAAGGTATAAGACATCACGTGTGGATCCTTAGTTTGAAGTTGAGGATTGTGTAAATTTCTGCTTTTATGTTAGATATGACAATGCAAGGTGGACTGGTTCAGCACAAATGTATGATGTGTTATCAGCTACTTTCTGAACACTTGGTATTGGTGTTGGTGGTAAACGTTGATGTATGAGGAATTCTGCAGGTTTTGAATTGGTTTGAATTGTTCAGCTCATGGTAGGTGGCTTACGAGTGTCCAACCGGAAGGACTTATAGCTCTACATGGTTATTGAGGATTTTGAACTGGGTTGATAACTCTATTTATGGAATTATCCAGACTGTTGTAACGCGTTGCATAGATCCTTGATGGTAAATAGAGGTTGTGTGCTCATAGTATACAGAATTATTGAAGTGACCAAAAACTGCTTCAAGTTTCGGCATGAGATATATGATGGTTTGAATAATAGTTGAAGCTGGGTAAGTAAAGGATCGCGTGTAATCGATATTGGTCGTGATTCAATAGTTCTATCTCAATGAAAAGGTACTATGACATTTAGAACTTGGATTATTAGCGATTGGGTGAGACCCATATCGATCGTGGAATGCTTCAATGGAAGGAGGAAGGACCATAATTCAAAATTTTGGAAGCAACGATGTGTTTCTAAGAATGACTGGATACTGGTGGCCGTCTGAGGGTAAAGTAACTGGCCGGTGTGACTATGATGTTCTGGTAGTATTGATATTGTTGGCTTTAATGGATTATTGTAAAGAGTATGAGAAAATGGATAAATTGAGTATGTCTATGATTGTTATGAGGCCGGACTGGCTGATTGTGAAGTCAGACGAATGGGAAGGTGTGTTATGGACATCGTGGAAGGGATATCTTGGGTTGTTCAATTTCGGTTTTGTATATTCTTATGTGACCATCTACCTCATTTCAAATATGGTTTTGGATTATGATTCTCTGTCTATGTTCAGACATGTTTTTACTTTTGTGGATGGATGCCTAGTGGTGAATCGGATGGACTGATTCATGCTCTCTTGGCAGAATAGAATACTTGTGTGGGTGGGCCGATTCAGAGATAGTGGGTTCGATGTGGTATTGGGGCAGTGGAAGGTTTTCGGAAGTTCTACAAGTGTCATCTTACTTTTGGAAAGGTATAGAGAGGCTACCGTAGGTGGCTACAGTTTTTGGCTATTTTGGTATTTATCTTGCCCTTGTATGCATGGTTCAGCTAGGTGTGGTTCGATGCTTAGGTGGCCCATGGGCCTAGTTCTTCCGTTGCTGGAGTTGTCTACAATTACGGATCCTACTTCAGTGTTTTGTTGGCATCCTTAGAGGTTTTATATACTTGGATGGGTCGATCATCAGTTGGATACTTGATCATTTCTATCTGTGGGTTAGATAAGCGTGATTATTCCAAAATGGGTGCTCGATAGATATGCATCAGATTAGTATGACTCAGACTTGTGGAAATGTGGTAATGAGAATGGAATTTTTTCTAGAGTCGGTGAGGGTTCGTGTGTTATGAGAGCTTGGCGACTGATTTAGGTTTATCCTTGATTTTTCTGTGGTTATTGATTCCGAAATTTCTCTCGTGGTTACATGATTAGGGGTTTGTCATGGTAAATATGTTGTGGTTTTTAGATCTTAGATTCAGATTCAGACTTTGAGTTAGTCGGTGGTTTGAAATAACCCTTTGAGGGTTAAGTTGTCAAGATTGATTTGGGAATCCTTTTAATGGATTTTTGGGATAAGGTTAAAGAATGGGTTCGTTTGGAGTAGTAATTATTGAGTTCGGAAATTTCACCTCGGGGTTGATAGCGTCGAGTATTTTTGCCTTCTTCAACTTTATGTTCGAGGACGAACATGATTTTTAGTGGTGAATAATGTAATGATCCTAAAGGTCATTTTTGGAAATTTTCATAAAATGACCATTTTACACCTCCCGATAATTGCCCCGAGTCCTAATTGTTGTACTTTCGAAGTTGGTTTGAAGGAAAATTGATGAAAAGTTGAGTTTTTGGAAAGTTGAATTTTTAAGAGTTAAAGTTTGGTTAAAAGTGCTATTTCGAGTCATTTGGAGTTTCGAGACTCGAATCGGATTTCCGTCGATTCCAGCAGTTTTAGAATGTCGAAACAGGTCTATGAGAATTTACGAAGTTGAATTTGGAGTTAAAACGAAGATTTGAGGTCCTAAGTTGCTAAAATTGTGAAATTTTGATCAAGAGTTGACTTTGGTCAACAAACGAGGTTTCGGTGCTCGAAATGGAATTCCGAGGACACCGTTGGATTCACGGGGTGATTCTAAGTCTAGAATGAGTCTTGGTTGAATTTTTAGAGGTCCCGAGTGCGTTTCGAGTTTTTGAGCCTAAAGTTAGTTTCTTGACGCCTTATCGGATACCGGGTCAAGGAGACCTCGAATTCAAATTCCGACGATTTCATTGAGTCCAAATGTCATTTTCAAGCTAGTAGCATATTTGGTTTGTACATGTGACAACCAAATTCTGGGTAGTGTTGAGTCTTAATTAAAGTCTTCCGCTTATTTATTATTTTTTATTCTCGTATTTCTACTTCTTTATCGTTGTGGTTGGGTTAGGCTGACGTGTCCGGTAGGGAAATGGACACGTGCCATCACGTCCAGATTTGGGGTGTGATAAATATGAAATTAGTTTAAACGACAAAAAGAAGAATATTATATAGTAAGTCAAAGAGAACATATCATAGATTGCAAATACACCAAAGGAAAGGCTAAAGTACCAATAATAAACAGACGAATAATCAATAAAGAAATACAAGATATTAAGGCTAAAAATCCAATTAAATATGTACATTTAGGAGGAACAGAAATACTAATAAAAGCATGTTTTAGAGAAGGAATAGATATACCCATAGAAATATACTTAGCGGATGATAGAATTATACAACCTATAGAAAAAAATATAATAAGTGCAGTAAAAGGTAACCTCATATACCAAAAATTTAAATTCATAATAAGTGCTAACTACTCAGTAGCAATAAATGACAGGAATATAGGTAAATCATTAATATTATATTGGAAAATGTCAGAGATAGAACTAGACTCAGGAAGTAAAATATTTACAGCTAGATGTAAAAACTTATATGTTTTAACAACAAAACATAAAATAACAGCAAAAAATAAAATAAATAAAATAAAAATAGAAAATCCTTTTGAAAGAATAGTTACGGTCATAGATAATAATGATTATAGTTATAATGAGATTGATATAGAAGAAGATTTAGAAATAGTAAAAGAAATATTAAGCACATAAAAAAGAATAAACTATGAAATACCCCAAATATCATCAAAAATGAGTACCTCAAGAAGAATAGATAAAACTCCACAAAAATCAATAGAAGAATAAATAAAACCATATCATTATTACATAACGGGAGTAATGGAGCAACGAAAATATCTAATATTAATAAATACAGGACAAGAAGAAAACCATACTACAAGAGAATTAGTAACAGAAGATGAAATAATTACTACTGAACAACTATGCCCTGAACTACCAAAGGCATTAATATATACCGAAGAAACTATAGAAAAGGAAATAATCATTGGAGGAATACCAATAGTAATAAAATTTAAAGTATATCAAGGAGATAAAAATATCACTTTAGGAATAAAATGGTTAGAACAAGTAAAACCATATAATTTAGAAGACAAACAGTTAACAATAAATTATAATAATAAGAAGATAATAATAAAAAGAACTTTCTTATGATAAAAATATGAAAATATATATACTTGCAAAAATAATAATATGAGGATATTACAACAGATATTATACACCAATGATAGGCACAAGAGCAGAAGCTAACATATGTAAATACAATTGCTTACCAGAAGATAAATGAGAAAAATTAAAAACACCGATAGTAGTAACAAGATTTAATAATGAAGGAAGCATGATCACATGTAAGGCAAAAAATATAAAAATATAAATATGGGATAAGATATTAACTATAGAAGAAATGTATAACTTCGAACTTACAACAAAAGATATGCTATTAGGAATGCCATTTTTAGAAGAATTATACCCACATATAATAACAAAAACACACTGGTGGTTCACAACACCATGTAAACAAAAAATAGGAGCAAAAAGAGTGAATAATAAAAAAAAATGGAAAACAACAGAATGGATAAAAGGTAGTGAGAAAATTACACAAAAATTAGAAAATATAAAAGAAGAAGGCCCTAAAATAGAGTTAATTATATTCTCTATAAATAAAGTAAAAATAATCCAAGATAAATTAGAATTATTATATAGTGAAGATCCTTTACAAGGATGGGAAAAACATAAAACAAAAGTAAAAATTGAGCTAATTGATAATAATAGTATAATAACCCAAAAACCATTAAAATATAATTTTAATGATTTAACATAATTTAAGATACATATAAGTGAATTACTAGAAAAAGGATATATACAAGAAAGCAATAGTAAGCATACAAGCCTAGCATTTATAGTAAATAAACATAGTGAACAAAAAAGAGGAAAAAGTAGAATGGTTATTGATTATAGAAATTTAAACGCAAAAACTAAAACATATAATTACCCAATACCAAATAAAATATTAAAGATAAGATAAATACAAGGATATAATTACTTTAGTAAATTTGACTGCAAATCAGGATTTTACCATTTAAAGTTAGAAGAAGAATCTAGAAAACTTACATCATTCACAGTACCACAATGGTTTTATGAATGGAATGTATTACCATTTAGATATAAAAATGCACTAGGTAGATATCAACACTTTATGGATAACTATTTTAAACAACTAGAAAATTGTATAGTATATATTGATGATATATTACTATATTCCAAAACACAAGAAGAACATATAAGATTATTAGAAAAATTTATACATATTATAGAATATTCAGGCATAAGTCTAAGTAAAAAGAAAACAGATTATAATGAAAAAGCAATAGAATTCTTAAAAATACAAATATATAAAAATGGAAGAAAAATGCAATCACATATAGTACAAAAAATAGTTAACTCAAATGAACAACTAGATACAAAAAAGAAATTACAATCATTTCTAGGATTAGTGAATTAAGTAAGAGAATATATACCAAAATTAACAGAGAATCTAAAATCATTACAACAAAAATTCAAGAAAGATATAGAATATCAGTTCAATAAAAAAGACCAAACACAAATACAAAAAATAAAACTATTATGTAAGAACCTACCTAAACTATATTTTTCGGATGAAAATACAGGTATGATAAAGAAAAAATAGAACATCATTGTAGATATTATTCAGGAACATTTACTAATACAGAAATAAGATGGGAAATAAATAGGAAAGAATTATATTCAGTGTATAAATGTTTACTATCATTTGAACCATATATTGTATATAACAAATTTATTATAAGGACAGATAACACACAAGTAAAGTGGTGGCTAACAAGAAAAATACAGGATTCAGTAACTACAAAAGAAATAAGAAGATTGATATTAAATATATTAAATTTTACATTCACTATTGAAGTAATAAAAACTGACAAGAATGTTATTGCAAATTACTTATCAAGACAAAACTACTCAAACTGAGAAAGAAAATACAATTGAAGAGATACTCAAAGCCATTACTACACTTTGTATCAAAGTGGACAATATGGACAATGAGATACAAAAGCTAAAGACTAATGAAGATAATCTGAAGTCTAAAGCTAGTACAAGTCAGCAACATGACTATAAAAATGCGGAGCTAAGTTGATCGGAAGACTTTAAAAATCCAAAGCTAAGAGGTGACGTTGGGAAACACCTTAAAACCCATAATGATTGTTTAAATACAGCTGCAGGTACAAATAAATTAGTTATTGATAAACAACGGAACGCAAATTTAAATCAGTTATTTGAAAAACCATTTACACAAAAAAAAAAAAAAACCCCATTAACCATAGAACCACAAACTTCAACGTATGCAGATAGCCTACAACATGAGAAAAAGGTATATAACCACATCACAAGGACATACATGGAAAATATATACAAAATATAGACCTACATAAACCTCAATCCCAGATCTACCACTACAAAAGATTCAAACCAAGACTATATAACCCATAAACTACAAAAATACAACAAGCTAATTGCACAGCCAAAAACCAATGCTAACCTAGTTAAAACATGTTATAATTATGGATTAATAAGTACTACATATACCTACGACGGAGAAGAACTAAGCGGTATACCAGAATTATACAAAGCATTTATTATATATAAAAGAGTAACCAAAGGGAATTTATTCTATGTAAAATTCTATACGGCGACAGCAAAGATATTACATGAAGAGATAAAACCTTCAATTCAAGTTGTAAAGATAGGTCTGACCAAAGATATGATAATACCAGAAGATATTGGAGAATAGCCAGAAATACAAAAAATTGAGATATCCAATTTTTATGCCAATAAAAGAATAATTGGTATATCAACTATAATACAAGAACTAGCCAACAATTATTTAAATGGAAACGCTATATGGAGTTATTATTCCAGAGATCAATTAATGATTTATGCCAACTCAAGGGATCTAATAAAATCAGATATGGATGAAGTCCAGAAATGGATTTTATCATTATTAAAATCAGAAGAAAGACCTACAACAAGAGCATTAAAGGCAGGATTTATTTCGTCAAAACTATTAACTAGATATTGTAAGCTAATTGGACACAAGTATCCTGACCATATATGTTCAAAATGTAATGGAGAAGATAATGTGATTCCCGATGTCCAGCTGGAATGATCAAAGAAGTAGAGATGGAAGGAAATAAAAGGAAGAAGACAAAGAAGATAAGAAGAAGAAAACAAAAAGATTAGATAGACACATGAAGATAGAGATGGAAGAAAGTAAAAAAGAAGAAGACAAAGAAGATAAGAAGAAGAAAACAAAAAGATAAAAAGAAGAAACACATAGAGAAAATGTACCATTATTATGTAAAGAAAGTCATAAAGTGTGCAGTAGTCACATTATTGTAAAAGAATAAGTATGTAAAAAAGTCGTAAAGTGTACAGTAGACATGTAAAAAAGTCGTAAAGTGTACAGTAGACGCATTATTATAGAAAATAATATAGGATTAGAATTGTCTATATAAAGGAATGTACATGTAACATAATAAGCAAGCCTTCAATAAACGAAGCAAGCTTTCATAAAAAGTACTCTAAAAAAATTTAAGATATTCATACTTAATAGATAATGGAACAACCTTCAGATATCATGGATAAGCAAGAGGCAAAGGTATATTGTTCAACAAATATGCAGAACTAATTTAATATATTCCTGAATATCGTATATATGATTGAATAAATTTATGTTAGTTATTATGTATTAGAATTATTTGAATCATGATTTCTAGTTTATTAGCACACTGAAAACAGGGAGAAAACTTCTATACTATGTCATCCTAATGTTGAAATCGGTAGGCAAGAAAAGTCGTTTAGGGGAGTAAACAAAGTTGAGGCGCTGATAAGAAGAAAGTATGTACGATGCTAGTAGTGACAGGAGAACATGATAAACAGATAATCTAGTTCATAATTATCTAATATGAATTTAATAAATTATGAATATGATAGGAATGAATAATTGAAAATAAAAAACATGCATAACAACGAACATGACTACATACATGCATGATGAAATGATAAAAAACTATGAAACTTTAATCTTATATATACTTAAAGGTATAGAGATAATTGAATTAAGAAGAATCATATGGGAAAAAATATTTAATGATGACGAATCAGAAGATATACTACACCAACAATGGTATGAAATAGACCTACATAATGTAGACCTCGAGAAAATAGAATTATATGACTTAGAAATAGATTCAGATTAAAATGAACTACGAATATTTACAATATTGGACGGAAGCTATGGAAAATATAAAACTGTTAGAACAATTAATGGAGAATAATTTATATATGTACCTAAGAACCCAAGATATGTCATATCTAGAGTACATCATAAATAATATTAAAGAACTAACAAGATTAAAACCTCTAGCAATAGAATATTATAATAAAATCTTTACTAAAAATTAATATGAGAACGATGAAGTTCGCACCCCCAAAAAATGGTATCAGAGCCCTGGGAACATTGAAGCAACTTATGGTTCAACTTGTGTTATCCCTTAATGTCTTCACAATATTTTTAAATTATCCAGAAGATTAGTTTGTGGATTCATGGGAAATAGAAAAATAACTATATTATATAAGTGAGTAGAAAACTTGTCCAACAACATGTTCAACAATCCGTCCAGCAACTTGTTCAAGGGAATTATAAGTTCAACTGTCGGACAAATTTGCAGAGAATAGAGGTATGAAACTGTTTAGTAAGGCCACCTTTCTTATTCGGTGCATCGCCTTCTCTAATGAAGTTCACTGACCTGGTTCGATAGACACAAGTGTTATGCACTGTCATTTTGGGTGATGTCGTATTCATTAAGTGATCCGCCTTTCTTGTTAGGCGATCAACAATGTATAGTTTGCATTTTTGACCATTCTTTCAAACATAAATTCTTACCTTGTCCATTTGCCTTCATAACTGCAAATCATCAATATTTTATCAAAATAGGACAAAATTAGGCATTGAAGACACTAATTATTGAGCTAAATTGACCTCAAATGAGTGCAAATCTACCACTCATCAATGTACATTAAAACTCCACCATTGAGTGAATCTATGCTTATTAGATAAATAATTTTTAAAAGTTAACACACTTCATTAGTTTCTTAAAATAAATTTACTTAGCATGATATTGGTTTAAGTAAATGTTAGAGCAGTTTATGAGTTGGTGCTAATGTCTAACTAGTGAATGATTACCCAAATGATTAAACATAATATATATCATGGTGTCCTCTACGACCCAAACAAAACTTGTGTACTAGATGGTTATTGTGTTATATGAACTGTTGGGAGTAGTGGTTTTCTTTGTAAGTTTTTCGATATCATGGTGGTTTCGTCGGTCCAAATTGGACTTGTGTGCTAAATGATTATTGTTATAGGCAAAAGGCATAAATTACCCCCTAAACTTGTACCCAAAAGTCATTTACACACTTTAACTAATGGGGCGACCTATTACACACCTTAAGTACATAAACGTATATTTATTTCCCCCTTCCGTCACCCAACCCAGGGCGTGTTTCGCTCCACATAGTTGAGCGCGTAACACACTAATAAAGTCATTTTTATTTATTTTTTTAATTAAAAAAACCCAACCCAACAGTTATATTCCCATTCTCTTCATATAACCCACCCATCCGACCCTAATGAACAAGAACCCTAAATTTTCACCCAAAAATCTGAATCAAGAACCCTAAATTCAAACATAGTTCAAAATTCCTTCTTTTGAATCAAAGGTAACTCTTTTTCATTATTATTCATTAATCTCTTTTTCATTTTGATTCATTCCTCTCTTTTTCATTTTGATTTGTTTCTATCTATTTCGTATTTTGAATTTTTAGTTGTTTGATTCGCGGTAATTCTTATTAAGGTGCTACAATAGCTCGAATAAGCTTGACTAGGTTCTGTTTGCAAGAGGAAGATCATGAATTGGAAGAGGTGTGGTGCAAACATGGATTTGTGAAGTATTATGCAAACATGGATTTGTGAAGTACTATGTCTCTGACCACTCGTTGTTGGTGAAGACTGAAACTGTATTGCCTTCCTCTTCTTCATCGTTGTCGTCTAAGAGCTGTTTCTCAAGCTCTTGAAGACAATTCATCATCTTTTTATCCGATTCCTGAGACAACAATTCCTGTACTCAGATGGATGCTCTATTTTGAACCGAATTTAGAGACGAAACCCCTGTAGAATAATTCTGAATACCTGGAGATAAAAACCCACCAATATTAGCAGGCTGTGACCGAAATTACTGCAGAACAGGTAGAGCGTGGCGCGTGTTCATCATCATAGGGACATTTGAATTCGAAGAAAATTCAGATGAAATTGAAGAAGCAGCAACATCGGCAACAGAAAAATCTATAGGGGAAATAGGAGACATTGGAGAAGACTGCTGATAACTTTTGGGTTTTACGTTACGGAGATAAAACCCAAGTCGTTGCTACTGCTGTTGTTGTTGTTGAAGTAGCATCATCTGCTGTTGCTGCTGTTGAAGTTGTAGAAACTGCAATTGTTGTTGTTGTTGAAACTCCGCAAGGGATCGCTTACCCATCAAATTGGGTCTCCCTTGATGAACGGTCTGTGTAACCAGGTCAGGCAAAATACCCGATAGCAGTGAAGAATAAGGCCTTTGTGAGTTGTTATTCATGGTAGATCTCCCATTGTTGTTCCCACCAGCACCGTAAAACTAGCCGGAGTACCCACCAAACCCTAGTAACCACCGATTTGCTTCCACCAAACGATGAACGCCTCGATCGACAACACACCAATGTTCTTCAAATATGACAGTGAAAACTTGATTAGATGGTTAAAACTACAAGGAAGCTTCAAAAACACTACGAAATCGAAGAAATCTTTAGCTAAAATTAGGATATATAGACGAATTTTTTTTATTAGGTTTTGGTGTTCTTAGAGAAAGAAAACGAGTGGGTGAAATAAATGGACTAGGGTAAATAAAATGAATTTGGGTGAAAAGAATCGGGTTTGGGTGAAAAGAAACGGATTTGGGTCAAATGAATCGGATTGGGGTCTTTTATTACGTGGCTTCACTAAGAGACGAGTGGCTCTCACTCTAGGCATAATGTCCTGGGTTGGGTGACTGAAGGGGAAATAAATATACTTTTATGTACTTAAGGTGTGTAATAGGTCGTCCCATTAGTTAAAGTGTGTAAATGACTTTTGGGTACGAGTTTAGGGGGGGAATTTATGCCTTTTGCCTATTGTTATACATGAGCTGTTGGGTTAGCTTGGATTGTTGTTGTGATGTGACATTTGTATTGTTCGCCTACAAACATACACATGGTGCATATTCATTGACTTTCGTGCCTTTTGAGGCTAGGATCAGGGTGTTCGACTACACCACATGCATTTCATGCCTTTTGAGGCTAGATTTGGGGTGTTCGTCTACACCACATGCATTTCATACCCTTTGAGGCTAGAAGAAATTTGGATTGTAAAATTGCTCATTTCATACCCTTTGAGGCTAGAAGAAATTTGGATTGTAAAATTGCTCATTTGTAATAGCAAGAACAAGTGGGTGGATAGTTCCACCAATTTAATAAAAAAATTTGGTTATCAATTATCACAATTAAACTAAGATTTCGAAGAATTCAAGAATAAACAAGCAATCTATGGGTGCGAGGATTGGAAATCGATGTCATATAGGGATAACTATGCTGCTCTATAGTGATGAACATTTATGAATAGACTAAGGCATCTTCATTTACGCTAATCATCATTCAATCTCAAAGCATCTATGCATAGAATCTCCTTTCGGTCTCATCTAATTGCCAATCTAAACAACCCAATACCTTACTCTATTCTCTCTTTCAATGTAGAATTAGGGCGAATAAATCCGACCTATAACCTCTATTTTCAAGCAAGTTACAAACATCAAACCTATAGTGCTAGTATTGGACTAATTACCCACTCCAATCAATCTCTTCCGAGCATCAACTGAAGATCAAAAGTAGAAATTGAATGTTCTTACTGTAATTTTTTTATAGCTATATTTTCATCTTTCCTATTTTATCCTTCTGCCTTAGATTGAGTTGTGTGATATTTATATTTACATGTGTCGTGTCACAGACTTAAAATCTGTCAAATGCTCGTCTATTGTTGCCATATGGCATGACAGTACATGTATTTTTAGCTTTAACAATGCTTTGCATGCTTCGTTTAATTGTAACAAAAAAGTACTTTGACATGTTCTTCAAATTTAATTTAATTTTCTTATTGAACATTTAATTTTTATTAAACTATATCTTTAAATTAATTACTAAAAAAAGCACTGCTAAATTAATGATTACTATAAGTATATCATTATCATTTTTATATTAATTGATATATAATTCTAGATTTGGAAAATAATTTGAGAAATACGTAATTAGTATTAAGGTAAAACATGAATTTTTTTTTTGATATGCTGTCAAAGTAAAAAAAAATCAAATTCAAATATAAATATAATAATTTCAGATATTATAAAAAGTATAATCAATTATTATAAAAATCATCAACATGGGTTGTGGTGCACTGGTGGGAGTGTTTCACCCTTAACCAGAGATCTCGGAAAATCCAATATGGACTCCGAACACCGAGTGGAAAACCAAAAAAAATAAAAATTACTATAAAAATCAATTACTTGTAACATTGTATAAAATGGTACATTTGAATATTTTAGTTGGCTTTAACATAAGATACCATTTTTGTCATTTTGTGTTTTAAAGAAATCATAATTGATGTTACCCTGCCCATTTGAATTGATGAAATTACCCATGAAGGTAGCAGCAGCTGCTATAGGGACTCCCTCGTTATTTCCTTGCTGCAATTTTGTTCATTTGCCGGCCTCGACTTCACTTTCACTATCCCCAAGGCGTCCTGCTTCCATCTTCTCGCCTTTGCTCATCCCCATCTCAGGTTTCTCTCTTTCTTTCTGTCTCTCTCTATATATGTGTGTCAAACTAGGTAAATGATCTATTTCTCTGCTTCATACGCCAAAGTACGGTCATTTTTTTTTTTTTGTGTGTGTGTCTGACCTTTAGATGGAAACTTAAAGGAGTGATATGTGAAACTGATGGAAAATGGTTACATGTGTATTAGCAATACTATTAATTATAGGTGAAAATTCTATTTTTCTGCTTCATCAACTTTTCAAAATCAATATCTATGTGCCAATAAATAGAATTTTGATGGTAAAGCCTTTTTTCCCCTTTTAGATGACTAGTAAGGAATTGACTACAGGATAATGAATAGATGGGTTTTACCTTCCTTTTGTTATAGGTAAATATTCTATTTTTCTGCTTGATAGACCCTCCAAAAATGTTTATGCAAGGGTTTTTGCAGAAATAGGATATTAAGGTAAAATCTGGGCTTGTTCTTGTTACCTAAAGACGACAATTGAGTGACTGAAATGTGAAAATACAGAAATATGATTTATCATACTTCTTGTTCCATGTGTGCCCACTCTGGAATTTGCTCAAATGGATTTCAAAGAAAGCCTTTTTCATTTTCTTTGTCCCCCCATTTAAAATGTGAAGCAACTGGAGAATGATAAAATAAGCATTTGATATGTTTCATTCTGTTTGTTTGTCTTTGGATTTTGCTTAATTGAGTATCAACTTAGATGGATCAGTTGTTTCATGAATAGTATTAACTTTACAGGGAGGAAGAAGTTATTCTTGCGTGCTGAGAATCTTGATTGTGAGAGCGTGGAACAAATGGATTTGAAGAAGGAATTTCCTGAATTAAACAAGGATCTATACCCCTCTATAGAGCCATATTGTACTGGGTTTTTGAAAGTTTCGGACCTTCATACTATATACTGGGAGCAGTCAGGAAATCCTAATGGCTGTGTGAGTTTTTTTCTATTTTTTCTTGTATTAAGATGGCACAACATAATCTTTCTATTGCCTATAAACAGTCAAGTACATCAAAGATGTCTTCTATTTGAGCTAGTACATCATGTTTACACCAAAAGTAAAAAAGTGCTAAGCAATTCATTTTGATCTTCTGCAAGTTGTTTTGTGCATCCTCAAAACACCTCTTGTTCCTTCCTGTCCAAATTGTCCACCATATATATGCTGGGACAATCTTCCATCTCTCCTCCTTCTCTGTTGCATTGCCATCCCTGTTCCAGCTGCTTAGGACTCCTTTGCTCCCAGGTTTTACCCACTTGATCCCCTTCATGAACATTCTCCATAGTTGCTCTGTCAATTTTGCAATGCAAGAAAAGGTGGTTGATTGTCTTTGTTTGCTCCCCACACAAAAAAACATCTGGAAGCCAACATTTGTGAACTTACATTCGTCCACAAACTAAGTTCCAAAAGGGGAAGTGGGATGTTTATACAAGTCTTAGAGTAAATTAATAAAGTCTAATTGTAAATTTGCAAGTGCAGCATCAGATAATGATTTTAAAGGCAAAAAACACAGAGAAGTATCAAGATTAGAAGAACTTGACGTGAAAAGCGAGTAGTGCAGTGCACACTCCTTTGAGCTGAAGCGCACGACTTATAGAAAATAAAGAAGTACCAAACATATATCAATGTAGTTTTTTAGTAGCAGAAGACATCGATGTATTAGTGTAAGTAAATACAATCCATGTAATTGCAGAAACTATCAAAATCAAAGAACTTCATTCTCGATTCTACGAGAATTCTTATGAAGCCTTTCATTTGCTTTTCTTCAATGGAAATTTCTAATTTTAGCCTCCAATGTACAATAATGCCGATATTATTTCAACTCCTTGAAGTTGAGATTCAAAAGATTGACCGCTTCTCATTGGGATCACTTCAAACGTCATTATTTCAAGCGCACACTTCTCTGAAGCACATGAATTTTCCCATGAAACGATAACCTCTCGCTTCACATCAATTGACTGTTTCAAGCAAAGAGTAATAACTTTTAATAACACTGGTATCAGATTTCTACTTATACACGTGGTCCATTTTCTCAGAGGAGCCCCAGTCCTCCTCACTAGAAGAAGATAAGAGGCTCAGGAGACTAGCATATGATGACTACATTTGCTTATAGCTCTACATATGATTAATCTGTTTCTAGTTTTGGTAGAGAACATTGTTTATTTTTTTGGGTCAGTGATATAAGCCTATTCCAATGTAGGTTATATGTTTTTCTTGTTTTCTACTCTCTGATGCTTTCACATGATGCAAAATAGGGTGAAATTTGTTATTTTTAGGAAAGATGTTTGATGTAAAGTCATTTTGAAGATATGTTCCATATTTGCAGCCAGCAGTGTTTTTCCATGGAGGCCCTGGAGGTGGGACTTCACCCAATAACAGGAGGTTCTTTGATCCTGTCTTCTATCGAATCATTCTATTTGATCAGGTTGATATTATTAACTAAAGTGCTAATTCATGCACTTTGTGTTTTTTCAAATGTGAGCTGAGAGTCTATCGGTAACAACCTCTCTACCTCTGAGGTAGGGGTAAGGTCTGCGTACACTCTACCCTCCTCATGCTCCCCTGACTACACTAGGTATGTTGATGTACCTTTTCAAATGAAAACAATGGTATCTTCCAGAGAGGTGCGGGTAAAAGTAAGCCTCATGCTTGCTTGGAGGAGAACACAACATGGGATCTCGTTGGGGATATTGAAAAATTAAGAGAGCACTTAAAGATTCCGGAATGGCAGGTGCAAATCGCTCTCCTTCTGTGACTGTTAGGTCGATGGTACTTCATAAGCCTCTCATAGGTGTGAGTTTGCAGGTATTTGGTGGCTCATGGGGAAGCACTCTGGCTCTTGCATACAGCATATCACATCCTGAAAAGGTCTACTAGCAATTATTCTTTAAGTTCCAAGATTTGTAGTTCAAACTTGTTAGAGGAAGTGATAGATTTTATTCCCAACATCATGTTAAATCTACGTTATTGCTAAAGATTTTAAATGACCTTTCTGTTAAAGGTTACTGGGATCATTCTTAGAGGGATATTTTTGTTGCGGAAGAAAGAAATTGACTGGTTTTATGAGGGTGGAGCTGCTGCAATATACCCTGATGGTAAGCTTCTGAATTTCATGCATGCTGGGAGACCAGCCAACTGAACCTAGTGCACAGTTGTATTGAGTTGTTATAAAATCTGAGAAGTGTAAAACTATTTCATCTGCTGCTGGATACAAAAGTAAGGAATTTAGCACGGGCATTCCTATTTGATTTTTCCATATGAAGATGACGAACAACTTTTATATCTACTTTTGGATCTTTGCAATACTCACTCGGAAGCCATTGTTTTAGCCAGTTCACTATTTCAAGTGTACAAATGAAATGCATTCTCCAGAATATATGCCTATTTTGCAATTTCTGGCAAAGTTGTGATTATCTGAGGTGCTTCTTTTAACCAACCTTTTCACCTAAGCAGATGGCTTATACTGTTTAAGCACATTTTATTAAGTGGTTAATTGCTTACCTAAATTTGGGAAAATGATAAGTGTGTAGATCTGATCATCATTGAGTTGCTGTTTTCACTTGGTTGGTTGTTTAATGGGACTGCTGATGTGGTTTTCAAAGTTAAAACTACCTTTTCTGTCATCTGTTACAGTTTGGGAGCCATTCAGAGATCTGATTCCAGAGGAAGAAAGGAAGTGTTTTGTCAAGGCTTACCATAAGAGATTAAATTCAGATACCCTAGAAACACAGGTAAGAAGTTACTGTTTCATTGCATGTCCTAGTTTCTTTTATTGTTCCTGACATTTTTGAATATGTTAAAATTTCCTTTTTTTTATGGGGGGATAAAATGTTAAAAAAAGAAAAAATTAATTATTTGCTCTTTTCCCTTTGATATCCTTGATGTTTCCCTTACACAACCCCTGAAACTTTCTAACAAAATATGCAGGTGTTGTGCTTTCTATATAACTTGATTTTACTTGAATTCTCGACAATGGTAGAAGCTCTGTTTGTTCCTTTGTTAGCACCAGACAAGTATTGTTCTTAGGATAGAATGTTTGAAGTACTCATAACTACTGCACAAAATACACCATGCTCCTGTTTTCAATGAAGAAGTCACATTTTGGTGGCTTCAGAGTTTTAAGATGTCATCATGACTCATGAAAATATATGACAGCAAAGTTGGAAGCACAAAGGATTTTAATATGATAGGAAGCAAAGAAGATATTACATCAGTTTGTGTCTGCAAACTCTGTCAGTGACAGTTTCTGATCCTTGCCCCCACAACATCAAATCAACTCCACATATTGCTATAATACTATTAAATACATTAAACCACTTGTTTGCTTGTCTCAAGTTCTTGAATGTTTTAGTATGCAGCAGCTAGGGCATGGACTAAATGGGAAATGATGACCTCTCATCTTCTCCCTAATGAAGAGAACATAAAGAGAGGAGATGATGATGATTTCTCCTTGGTGAGTACATCTATGAAGTGCATGTAGTATCCGGGTGACCTTCCCATTAAAGCATTGTTCTTTTGCATCTATATTCGTAAAACTCTATCTAAGAGCTGCAGTTTTACTGTTTTCCTTATTTCTTGTCTACTGGGAACTTGAAATTACACTATTTTTGGAAATTCAATGTGAACAATTATTTATCATCATAGGGGCTGTTATCATTCATTATATAACCTGAACATATCTTGCTTTTTTCAGGCATTTGCAAGGATTGAGAACCACTACTTTATCAACAAGGGATTCTTCTCTTCAGATTCTTTCCTTCTAGATAATGTTGAAAAGATAAAGCATATCAAAACAATAATTGTTCAGGTAAATTCTGCTTCTGTTTCTTCTTTAGCTTTGCATTGCCGTCTCAAAGTTCAAGATTCCCCCAATACGTGAAGGCCTTGTCTGGAGACATAAAACATCTGAAAGACTTACTTTTCTTCCCAATGATGGATGCAATTTTTTTTTTGATAAGTTTATTTTTGGAAAATGTGATTGAAGACTTACAGAAAGAACATAATGGAGGACTTACATAAAGAACGTAATGGTAAGGGATGAATGTTTGCCAGCATTGTTCTGGCATGTCCCAAATCTGACGCTTAAGTCGTGATCAGTATCCAATGAGCTACCACCAATGCTATACATACCCGACTGTACTATGAACTGCTACAATATGTGGAAACAATACTAAATATCAAGTATAAAAGCGTTCTCATGATAAATATCTGAAAATGAGTAAAAAGTCAAGTGAAAATGTAAACCCCAAAAAATTTCGGAGTCATGGAGCAACTAAGAATCTGAGATGCCACTATATGAGACACAACTCAAAATGAAATCAAATAAAGACTGTAAGTAAGATAGGAGCTGACGACTCCACAGACTGGGGGATGGCTCACCTCAACTGTAGAACTGGACGAGCCATCAACAACTATGTCGCCCTTAACAGTATCTAGACAGAGTAGTAAATAAACAACAACATACCCAGTGAAATCTCTGTCTTACCCTTGAGACAGAGTAGTAAATGATGAGTCAAAATGACCCAGTAAGATTTTCGACCCTTCCCTATCTTACCCTTGAGACAAGCTTTGAAAACTGTAGTGCATAGTGACATAGTAAAGCTATAACAAGTATAAAACAGTCATACAAGTAAGCACGTAGACCTTACCCTTATCTTTGTGGGGTAGGAAGACTTATTTGTGATAGACTCTCAGCTCAAGAAAAGCATTTCTCAAAACATATTTGAAAAAACAAGAGTAAAAAGCTACGCTGAAAGTATTGAAGAGAAGAGAAGTATTGACAACAAAATAGTAAAGACTACTAATGTAGAAGAAACAACAATAGTAATAAACTTGAAGCATAAGATGATGATAGAGTAATAATAGTGTTGGTAACGGTAAGGGGAAGGGGGAGAAGATATGGAGCTCTAATTTGGTACAAATAGAACCGAAAATAAAAATAAAAAATATGAGGAGATCTATAAATCTGGTTGAAACTTCTGAAAATTCCTGGGGTTAGATTGGAATCACCAAGCGAGTAGCAAGAATCAAAAAACCAGAGGTTGAAGTCGTTGGAAAGACAGTGATTGGAAATTATAGAAAATTGTATGGATGGGTTCGGAATCACTAGAGACCATTGTAGAAGAAGAATCCAGCTTGAAAACACATTAGACTAGTGTTCATGCACCTGCGAGTGGATTTACACGCTCGTCAGAACCCTAATTTCTGGCAGCATGTGTGAGGTAATCTGGTAGGGGTTTGGTTCTGGACGATGATGAATTTGTGGCAGTGTTGGTTTTCGCACAACACTGATGGAGAAGAAGATGACACAAATTAGATCTGGACAGTCACTCTCAAAAACGGCACGCTGACTGACCTTTCTGCCCTAGATGTTTCCACTGATGCTCTGCTACCATGTGAGAAACAAAGACTCGGGAAATATTATTAAAACACATAAATTACATTATTACATTGATATGTATTTATAGACAGTCCATGTAATCCTATTCTAACAAACCCAAAAGCATAGAATGTCCAACTCGTAATTCTGAAGACATGACATAAGATGATAGCAGGTGTCAAACTCACGCCCAAACCCTTGGTTGGCCGGACCTGCACTCGGTGCCTTAACTTGACTGAGCAGACCAATTCTTCGTGGAATTTATGAATAAGGACAATGCATGGAACAATATGAAAACATTTCCATCAATGGATTTAAGTACGTTTCTTATCAAATAAAATATTAAGTCTCTAAGTACAAAAAATCACAAGTATGGTGTCAGGCAACATAAAGGTAAGGCCCAAAACATATGTACATGAAATGAGTGACTACATCTATGAGGCCTCTAAACTATGCATAAGAATTAGAAGTGTCGGGACAAGGCTCCAACATAGGGTATGAAAGTACGTAATACATGGAATAAAAAAGGAAAATGCCCTGTAAACCAAATGGGGCTCACCAATGAGAGTGCCTAGCATGGAGACTTGTTGTCTTGAGAATTCGTACTTGCATCACGAAATGTAGTTCCATAGAGCTCAAATCATAAGAGACGCATCAATTGTGTAGATAAGAAATCGAAGAGATTATGAGAATTCGAGATTAGAGAATGTCAAATTAGAAAGGTTTTCCTTACCTCAAGTGCTTCAGAGCTAATGGTAGTCCCATAGTTCCAAATGAGCCCAAGAATGATAATCCCGACTCCAAGTTCAACAACTTGACACAATGATTTTGATATTTGACTACCCAGGTCAAGATAGTAGTCCTTTCTTGGAGACTTAAGATGAACTTGATGAAGTAATATCTTCTGTGAAAAGTGTGGCCATTGGTTTTGAGGTTGTGGGGAAATTTATCACTTGCAACAATAGGGGAGGTTCGTATTTTCGTAAAATGTCTAATGGGGACTAATATATTAACCTAGAGTTGAATTTGGTATCATTGAATCCATCGAAATCTCAATGTTGGTTTACTTTCGTTAACTATTAAGAATTCTTGTATTCATTTTTATATAATAAAAGGGATTGGTCCATAAATCAACAAAATAAACTTGCTAATTAGTTTGATATAAGATTTAAGTGATGAGCGAAACTACAAAAGTTCTTGGCAGGGCATGTGTATATATGCGTATATATTTTATAATTAATTCTCATTAAATTCTCTAAATGGATAAACTTCTAAATATCTAATTCTTATTAAGTTCTCTACATGGTTAAACATCTAAATACCTCTGATTAAAGCACTAATCAATTATAAATATATTATGAAATTAAGATATACACTAACACTTCATAAAAATTAAGTCATTTAGAAAATATATTTTATCAAATTCTTTTATTTTTCGAACCTAATCTCAAGAGTACAATTTTTTTTCTTTTGAGAAAAGTTCCCATTCTTAGGATATGTAAATTCTTGTCTTTTGACTTCCTCACGTCATGTATATAATTTAAGGCATATCCAAAGTCTGGGTGTTGCAACAGGTAGATAGCATGATAGTATAAGTGTGAAATCATAGAATAGAAATAACAAAATAGGGGGTCCACAGTGGTTGAAACTAGCCAAGCAGCTCACCCTGAAGTCTCCAAATACACTTGTGAAGAATTGTTTGGGTCTTAGCTTAGAGATTTTCTGGGTGTTACACACAAATCCTGCCTCCGATCCTCAAGACACCATCAGAATCAAGGACAGCCTCCTTGGCTTCCGCGCTCATCACTTTGTCTCGAATGAGACACAACTTCTCATCATCGAACTAGTTCTCACGAATCTGCTCAACTAAGGAAGATCGGGCCTCTATGAAAGCAATCAAACTACCGCTCTCCTCAGAAATCTAAGCTCCTAAGCCCATACCCGAGCTCCACTGGTGCAAGGGTCAACATAGCACCAAAAGTGCAGCAAGTGCAACACGAGACAATAATAATGTGTACTCGATAGTATTCTTTTTTTGATAAAGATAATGTTGTATTCATCAGCATTAAGGATATGCTGGAGACCTCCAAAAATTGGTTTCCAACAAGAGAAAAAACAACAAGGCTAATAGATTACAAAGTGCCTATAAAATCCAAAATTTGTGCAGCTTCTTCTATCCCTTCCTCTTTACACCAAAAATAAAAAGTAGTCAAGCAGTTCCATTTGACTTTCTCTATTGAATTAGCTTTGTTATCATAGCATCTGCTATTTCTTTCTTTCCAAATACACCACCAAATGCATGATGGTATTATACTCCACCACTTTTTCTTAGATTTTCTCCCCCCTCTGCTGATCCAGCAACTAAGTAGATCTGATGTATGCTCAGGCATAATCCAAATAAAAATACTCACATTCATAACTGATGCAATAAAATAGAATTTACTAACAAAAAGAGGGTGCACTTGTAGCAAATAAACTATGGCATGTACTATATGATTAAATATGCACAAGCACAACATTTAAGTGAAATGCATGCTCATGAGTCATAAATCAAATACCTTGTATTTAGCCTCTGTAATTGTTGGATACATCTAAAGTGCCGCCATTATGACTGCTATCCACTGCCACTAACCTTATCTACTCAAGCATGACTGTTTGGAACCATAAAGCACCACCATGAATTTTGTTATCAGTCATCCATCTAATCATGATGATTTGGTCACTGAAATCTGCTATTGTTCATTAACGTCATTACCATCATAATATGATGGGTCCCTGGGTTGGTTGGAAGGAAGGAGGAAGGAATAAGAGTTTCTGTAGTTGTATTGAAGATCAGCATGGTGAGTAGCTCTGTGGTATAAAGACAAATATGAATAGGGACAGGAAGGAGAAGAGTATGATAGAAATGAGATTGCTGGATCAAATATAAGTAGAAGGTTTTATTTCATGTCAGATTTCTGAAGTTTAGTTATGTGATTTAAATATTTAATAGAGTATTTATTTTCTTTTAAAGTATATTTTTCATTGCCACATTTTCCCTATAACCTACTAATACAGTTTAAATGATCATACAAGTAAAGAACTGGTTAAGGCCTAATCATATGTTGCAAGAAATGAAGTGCATTAAATTTCCATAGTGCTTCTTGATGTGTTTATCATGTGAGTTTTTACCTAGAACATCCACCAAGTGCAGTTGAGAACTGTTCGGTCCTCAGTATTGAAGCTAATAACTGAACATGCATTTTCAAGTAGTCAGATGTGACTATGCTCGTCTGTTTTCTTGTCATTATATATTGTCAATCCAAGACGTATATTCCGTTTATGTTTCAGCTTATGATCCTGCACTAAATGTGAATCTTATATATTTTGCATGTACTTGAGGTAAATTGTATTCTTGGATAATCTGATTACAAGAAAATCTTTGTAATACCTTCAGGGAAGATATGATGTTTGCTGTCCAATGATGTCAGCATGGGATCTTCATAAAGCTTGGCCAGAGGCAGAGTTCATTGTAAGTGAAAAATGATTTCCTCAGTTAGGTAGATTTATTAATTCAAAATAATTGGAGGGGAGGAGTTTTGAGACAAAGACTTCCGCCGTTGACGCAGGAGGCAAGGAGGCACAAAAAGATAGGGTATTATCTTTCTGGGCCGCCGTAAAAATATTAGCCAGCAAATGTATATGTTTTGTATATTTGGTACAAATATACATATAATATACATATTGTATGCATAAATATACCTGATCAGGAATATGTTGTATCTGGACTAGTGCTTGTAATTAATTTGGACCAACAAGTGAAAAATGAATAAAATTCCAAAAAGATCTGCCAACAACTAAACTTGAGGAGGAGGTTATTTATTTATTTTTCTTAACCCAACAGGTTACAAGACAAAAATAATAATCGAAGGGGCTTGTACAAGAGTTATGTTAAACTGGCAGTGGAGACATGAAACAACAAAAGGACCTTCGGGTATAAAACTGGTAGATTTTCCCATATGATTTGAGATTTCTATGAAGAGTTGGGATGGGAATCAGACCAAATAAACATTAATTTCATGTGAAAATCCTGTAGGTTGATTTAAATTTGGATTTGGGACATGAAAACTCATCCAACTCAAGGCATGTAGTTAAGGAATGAGTTCAATCTTATGGGTTATCGGATTTATTCTTTAGGATGGCCTGGTTTGAATGGCCTAACCTCTAGGGATTTGGATGATACTTTTAGCACTATAGATTACCTTGAAAAAAATAATAGCTGAAGAAATGAGGCTTTTCTAACTTTTAAAGGAACAAGGCTTTCATAAAAGAAAGAAGATTTTACACTTTGGATACATGATCATATTATTGGCAACTGACAGTTTCTGCTGTGTGATTATAGGTTGTCCCAGGAGCAGGTCATTCGGCAAATGAACCAGGAATAGCAGCAGAACTTGTTGCGGCTAATGAAAAACTGAAAAATGTCCTTGAAGGAGTTTCTTGAGTGCAAGTGCCTACTAGTCATTGACTTTAGACTTTGGCATGGATGTTTGTGAGAGTTAGTATTGTAGATCCTTGCATTCCAGTATCCTAGGTTTGAGTCTCTTCACAGATGAACTAAGAGCAGCACCACATGTGTGGAAGAAAGAAAGTTTGCCTAAAAACAATGCCACGAGTTCTCTCCCCTTTTATATACGACTATTGGACGAGGCTAATTGAAAGAGTTCATTTGTGACATCCCATGTGTGGGGGCATTATTGATACTTCCTACTCATTTTATGTGCTGCTTTATATCCTAAACCCCAACAGCTACACTTGATGCTAACTTTAGCCCCTTTCTCTCTGTATAATTATTATTCCTCTCCTCGATGCACCGAAAAAGAAATTTGGAAGCACGTAAGTATGAAGGATATGCATAAAATATGATCATAAGAGGACAATCTCTTTTAAATATGACCAAGTTAGATCATATTAAAACTTTTAAAGAAGAATCATAAGTCATGAACATGGTCAATGCATCTTAAAATCATACTGAAAGCTTCATAAAATCCTTTAAGAACAACTTAGTTCATTTTGTGGGATATTTACGATTAACTGACATAGACCAAGTGAGCTATAATGTGAAATTCGGTGTCTTGTTCCCACACCGAAAAGAGATGTCCTTACTTTTCATATTTCAAGGCAAGGACCTTAACTTCTAGCTTAGGTGGATCCACTAGCTATGTCTTTCTAAGAAAAACCTACAAGGACACGTGGACAAGGAGATTGCTACTAAAAATTCAGTCTCTACAAATGGGAGAGTCTCCATCTCAATATCCTCTCGGTGCTAAGTAAAAATCTCAACGGAATAGTTATATTCATAAACTTATCATAATACATTGAAAAACACATCAAGTTACTAATTCAAGCTTAAAACATCAGAATAACTCCTTAAATCTTTAATCATGCATGTGTGAGATAACCTTTCACCAAATCATGATTCCTTAACATGTGAGAAAATCCTTTCAGGATTTCATTGATGATCATAAAACATTCATTTTCATAAATCATGCATAACTTTTATGAAAACATCATTCATATATTCATAGTTTCTTCATAAATTCATGTTATTAAGGGTTTATAATCAAAATCATGAATAATGCATGGGTTCATGTGAAAGCAATTGAAAAGCATGTAATTGAGACCAAACAATCGTAATAAGATTAAAATCAAATAATTGAATCAATACATTTGAACTCATGAAAAATTGAATGAAAACCTAATTAATTTGATGAAATTGAACTTGGAGAATTGAGAAACCATTGAGTCTCAATGGGTGAATGAAACT
Organism: Solanum stenotomum; assembly: GCF_019186545.1. Lineage (NCBI taxonomy): Eukaryota > Viridiplantae > Streptophyta > Magnoliopsida > Solanales > Solanaceae > Solanum > Solanum stenotomum. The sequence goes on along the minus strand of NC_064292.1, from coordinate 16,882,458 downwards.
CATTGGTGAAATCCTACATACCTTGAGGATCAAATCCCAAAAGCAATGGAGGAATAGGAGACTCGAAGCTTGAAACCTAGTCTTCTTAGACTTGAGAAAAGAAGATGAATGTGGATGGGATTTGGGGATTTGAGTGAATGAGAGAGTTGGGGTAATTTTAGGAGTAAAAGGATAGCTATAAGACATAGAAGTAGGATCAAAACGACATAGTATAGGAATTAAATGCATAGGAAAAGATTCAAATACCCTTTAGAAATAACTGTCGAAGGACCCTACAGTTTGGACCTATAGACCGTTGTATTGGTCAACCGTAGGTCGAGTTACTGGGGCCTAAAATTTGCCAACTTCCTACGACACCCTTCTACGGACCATCTAAATTACTATGATCCATAGACCCCATCTGTAGACCTCAACTTTAACCCAAAAATTTCACTAAATCAAGAACACCCCTACAAAACTCATCGACGACTCGTTCAAATTTCTACGGCTCGTCCTATCCATTCGTAGGTCAAACTTCAGAAATATGAATTCAAAAAGTCACCTCCAAGTCTACGACTCCCTTCCTATGATCCATAGAACCTCCTACGTTCCATAGAAAGGACTCATAGAACCTGTCTTAGAGCCAAAATCTGAACTTCCCCTTTTTCAACTCAACTTTTCAATTTCTGAGGTGTTATAATATCTCACCCTTGGGAATATCAAGCTAGCATGATAAGACCATAAAACATTCATTTTCATAAATCATGCATAACTTTCATGAAAACATCATTCATAGATTCATAACTTTTTCATAAATTCATGTCTTTAAAGGTTCATAATAAAAATCATGAATAATCCATGAATTCATGTGAAAACAATTAGAAAGCATATAATTGAGACCAAACAATCATAATAAGATCAAAATCAAACAATTAAATGAACACAATTTGAACCTATGAAGAATTGAATGAAAACCTAATCAATTTGATGAAATTGAACTTGAAGAATTGAGAAATCCTTGGGGATCAATGGGTGACTGAAACTCATTGATGAAATCCTGCATACCTTGAGGATCAAAGCTAAAAAGCAATGGAGGGATATGAGACTTGAAGCTTGAAACCCTAGTATTCTTCTTGGACTTGAGAGAGAACTGGAGAAGATGAATGTGGATAAGATTTGGGGATTTGAGTGAATGAGAGAGTTGGGGTAATTTTAGGAGTAGAAGGGTAATTATAGGACATAGAATTAGGGTCAAAATGACATAGTAGAGACATTAAATGCTTAGGAAAATACCCTAATACCCTTAAGAAATAGCTACTGAAGGACCCTACGGTTTGGACCTACAGACTGTACTGGTCAACCGTAGGTCGAGTTATTTGGGCCTAAAATTGTCCAACTTCACATGTCACTCTTCTAATTAAGGACCGTCTAAATTACTACAGTCCTTAGACCCTATTCGTAGACCTTAACTTTAATTCAAAAAATTCACTAAGTCTGAAACACCCCTACAGAACCCATCTATTACTCGTTCAAATTTTCATGACTCGTCTTGTCCATTTGTAGATCAAACTTCAGAAACGTGAAATTCCAAAAACTCACCTCCAATTCTACGATTCCCTTCCTATGACCCGTAAAACCTCCTACGGTCCATAGAAAGGATTCATAGAACCTGCCTTAGAGCCAAAATCTCAAATTTCCCTTATCAACTCGATTTTTCAATTTCTGAGGTGTTACTAATATATATATATATATATATATATATATATATATATATTTATTTATTTATTTATTTTTTCTCTTTTTTTTAACGTTTATCCTACTTAAAAATATCAAGATATAATTCTTCATATTTATTTAAATTATAAGCCCTTCATTAAAAGCTTTTAATAACATTAACATCTATATGTTAAATATAAGATAAATGTCCATGTGGCTCTTTAATGGGACCCACCCCTATTTCCAAGTTAAATATCCAAATTTGGTGCCCAAGTAGTATCACATACGGTAACTCTCTCTTGCCCAAGTAAGCAATTTTCTAGGCCTATAAAATGGTCATATTATAGTGAAAACAATAACAAGGTTTTCCCTCTCTCAATTCATTATATCAATGAGCAACATACAATTCTCTCTTCTCCTTCTTTCTTCTTATTTAGTTTAGTTAATTACTTTTATTTATTTTATAACACGTTATTAGCACGACTCTAATTTTCTATACACAAGCTAAGGTATGATGATTTTCTACTTATCTTTCCTTCATTATCTTATTTGAAATACGGATTGCAAACTTTCAATTTGGATACTTATATATTAAAAGAAATTGCATTGTAAGTTACTTAATTAACAGTTTGAAAGAAATATCACAGTTAACATGTATATTGTGAATTATTCTTCATGTTATAGTTTATTACAGGAAGGATTTCAATTCATAGTAGAGTTAGGTATTTGAAATTAGTAAAATATTAAAAAATAAATAAAGGGGGTTAGGTAATTGTGAGGGAGTTAGTAGAGTTTCTGATCCATCTTGAAATTTATTCTTTGTAAAATAAATAAATAAATTATGTGTGTAAATTATAACAGTGAAATAAAATTTTTGTAAATGGAAGCATGTTCGATGACCTTGAAAATAAAATTATATTCTATGAATCTTTTGTGTTTTTTTTGTCGTGCGTTAAATACCTATACACTTTGATAGTATGTGTGGTATCTACTTTTTTGCACCACATCTCAATATAAAATTATAATCTCGATAATAATAATTATAAATGTAACTCACATGAACTTTAGTAGAACTCATGAGAATGATTATATTTCATGTTTTCTTGAAACTAATTAATTCACTTGGACAATGGGGGAAAGCCCGATCCAGCAATGTCGCGTGAGTGAAGAAGGGCAATGTCGCTTGTAAAGCTCTTTCGTCGACTGCGCGATTCATGACATGAATCGAGGAAGAAGCCTCGGCTAACTCCGTGGCAGCATCCGCGGTAAGACGGGGGGGGGGGGGG
>NC_064292.1:16874382-16878898 GCF_019186545.1 Solanum stenotomum | reverse complement strand
CTAATTATTGTCATCAAAATGGTATGAAAGGTCATTAGACACATGTTTGTTGTGAGACCTAATAATTTAATAAGTTTATATATCCTCCATCAAATAAAAGGAGGAAAAAGTGGTGGTACACTTGACTTTTCAAAAGTGATGTTGAGGTATGTCATATGAGTATGATAAATTTCCAAAATGAACTTCTAATGAAAAATAATATATATAATTATAGTCAATTCCTTGAAGAGAATATGACTTGTGATGAGTATCATAAAAGGTGAACCATTCTTGAAAGTCAATGTGTCAAGAGATGATGGAAGTTATAAATAAGGACATACTCATGTATGATTTTATAAATACCACAACTCACCCTTATGGGAGGTTAGAGAGAAATAAAGAATTTTTTTTTTGATATAAATGATCATTGATCAAGTACTTTTAGTACATTACAAATATTATGGTATGTTTTATTATGAACTACCGAAATGGCAAAAGAAGGAAATAATTCTTGACCACAAAAATTGTCAATGATTATGTATCTCTGTACGTCAAACATATCCTAAGAAGTTGTTGGATCGAAGTAGTACATTATACATCTGCCCGCCAGCAGCAGAGGGGGTTCGATTCCCCTTTACGCAGTTGGGGAGAAAAGCTTTTTTGTTATCGGAAAATTCCTCTCCGCTTTATTAAACTCTTTTTCCCGGCACGGTGGAGGTTCCGTAGCATGTCATGAGCACCGGGCTAAGGGGAGGTTGAGCAATGCAAGCGAACCGCCTTACCTTATTCGGCCCTTTCGCGACTCAAACAACCGATATGCTTTTCGGCTCAAATAGGCGGGGGCTTTCTACTTTCTTGCAATGCCGGTTGTTCGCCGTCTAACTTTGGTTGTTTGCCGTCTAACTTTGGTTGTTTGCCGTCTAACTTTGGTTGTTTGCCGTCTAACTTTGGTTGTTCGCCGTCTAACTTTGGTTGTTCGCCGTCTAACTTTGGTTGTTCTTTCCTTCGAGCTAAGATAGACCCTATCAAAAACTAGTTCCAGAAGCATCTTCCATTCATCTCGACATCGACTGATATTTTTGTCATATATTAAACAAAAGGGAGGAGATACTAATGACAAAAGTAAATCAAGAAAGAGGTTTTGCTTGTAATGATTTTGACTATGACAATAATGATATAAATTTCTCGTTGAAAGAGATGTTCACCACACAAACAATGTTATGAAATTGTGAGCTTTGGTGAGCTAATGTGCTACTACCCAAAGAAATAAATTTGCTCATGATATTGAAATTTAGTAAGTCTCCAAAGAAACTTCTTAAGTTTCAAAGAAATAGTCAAAGAAAAAAATAATTATATTGAGACTATAAAATATGAAAATATTTAAGTTCTTCATATAACTACAATCAAAGTGGGATAAATATTTATGTGAAAGATTACCCATTTGACATGACCAGTTGACGACCATTTCGGTTCAAATATGATACGAAAATAAATGAGAATTCACGTGGTTATATATATTGAAGAAATAATAAATTCTTCAAGAATTCTCGTGTTATTTGTTCTCATGATAAAATTATCATTGTTCCAGCTAAGATTGAGATTATATCTTCCGAAATTTTGAAATGTATAAAAAGGTGAATATGGACCCGTTCACCGGCCATGTGGACCATTTACTATTATATAGATGCATCTATGTATGGTCACATGTGCTTCATGCATTATCAACTTGCAATTAAATTTTCGCAAAGGTTGTTTGCTCGAATTGATAAATCAAGAGCACATTTCAAATTATAAAACTATATTGATAATGTTGGTATATATCCAAGTGGTTTAAGCATTATTTTTTAAGATGAAAGTAACATGCTATTGAAAATCATTAAAGTCAAAAAGTATCCTACTGGATTTATAATGTAATACCTACAATGGATCAAAATACTAGATGTTCGTTCTTCTGCGGCAAGGTTTCAAATTAAACCCGTGTCCAATTGTCCATGAGTCTAGCGTGCTGCGCTCACGAGAGCCCTTGGAAATATAATGCAAGAGAAGTGGCGACTCTTACTGATATAATGCAACCATATATCTTTGAAGTGAGCAAGGAGAACGTGAACTGTCATGATTTGATGATCAGGTTTGTCTCTCACTCGAACACTCACCTGCCCACTACTGGCTTCAGCATCTCCAACAATTAAAGCAGAATATAGTTATATATATATATATATATATATATATTGTGCCACTTGAGCCTCTAGTACCTTTTTCTGGATTGTCCTGTCACTTGTCTCCCGGAGCTTAAGTGCATATGAGTGCGATTTGTCAGAAACAGGGGAGACCATATAGCTTGACGTGGGCTAAGCCAGAAAGGCCATTTCCCTTTGAAATAGAATGCTCCAAAAGAATAGCAAACATACGCGCTCAACTGACCCAAGGATCGCTCTATGTATCATTACGTAACTGGTCTCTCTCTCTCTCTCTCTTACTTTCATCTTCTGCTTGAGGGAGTTGGAAATCAAGCTGCAATTGGAATTTCCTCTTCATTGCATCAGAAACACTTATTATCAATTTTTGGGCCATAAAATGCTCCGTCTCCTTCATTGATCTCCCAGGAGTACTTCCCATGCTTGTACAATGCTTCAGCCTTTACCCAACTTTCTATGTCTCCAACATATTTTTCAGGCCTCGCTCGTTGATAACTTCAGGTCAAAAGTGAAACCAAATATCTTATACAACATAGCTCATGAACTCTAAGACACCCTTGACTTCATCCTTAATCCTGACACGTGTTAAGCCAGTAAGTGCACCACTGGCCTCATTCCTGTGCAGAATCCCAAAGTCAGCCAGACGAAGTGGTAACTCCCTGTAAGAACGCCAGAAATTATATGCCTCCAATTATAGCTAAATCATTGGTTGTGAGAACAAAACTCCCAAAAGAAATTTGATATGACATGTGTTATTTAAAGTGTAGTAACACTTGTACGTATCAAGCCAACAAAGCTCCCCTATCACAATTGGTTCAGAGTCAGGAACCAAATAATTCTCATCTAAAAATTTAAATGTGCAGTATATTATTCCATTGCTCCACCATTACGCAATGCACAAAGATGAGTCCCCAAATAAGGTTGGGTAACTCTAACATTAGGGGGAGATAAGCAACTGGAAAATAAGTTATACATAATGAATTATATGATCCTCGTTGAAGAAATAATTTAAGTCAATTGTCAGACGCATTCGCTGACCCTAGGTTATAATTCAGTTATGAATGCTCCAATGAAAAGTTCTTGAAGGACATAATTTATGGCACACTTGAAGTGTGATAAATTAATCGATTCGAAAGATAAAACTTCTTGAAGAAGAAAATGAGCAAATGATCAAGATGGTCATAATAATGAGGCAAGTGCTTTAGAAAGAGCACCATGACATAACACTTTATAAAACATTGACAGAGGTTCAGGTATCTGTAAAGATGAAAAACAAAGTGAGCTTGATAAGTTATGTCACGTTAAAATCGATATCAAATAACCATCGACAATATCTTGAATATAATGTAGCGCTCAAAATTATAAATGGTGATGAGGATCTTGAAATTAAATCTGTCGAGAGTTGACAGTTAAATGATTGGCCAAAAGAAAATACAATTCAAGTATTTTTCTATTCATTTGGAAAAGTGATGTTTTGGACTTATACCAAGATATAATGTCAGTGAGGTACAAATGAATTATTGTGCGATAAGAAAAATCGTAAAATATAAAGTACGGGTTGTGCATTGAAAAATAAAGATTTATCGCAAAAGTCATGACATTATTGTATGGAGATTTATACTCCCAAGGTGGATGCAATGAGGTTTCTTTCCGTCTGACAGTATATGAAAAACTTGAATACGCATGATGAATGTTTATCATGTCTAGCTAGATAATAAATATTATATGAAAATCCTTGAAGGATTTAAAAGGTTATAAAGTGATTCCATTGAATAGTACCCCAATGGTTGTAAGATCGCATATTATAAAGATCAATTTTGATCTCATAAAAATGATTAGAAAGTACCATGTCATAGTGCAATTGGTGCACTTATGTATCCTGCTGTTATTATTCATGGTAAATAATTTTATTAGTATGCATGCAAAATATAACATCACTCTTATCGGTGGAGATATTAGAGTGAATCAAATATCGATATAAATTATTTATTCTGATCAATTGTGTCAAGATTTATTGATCGTGAAATTGCAGGAAATTATGAAGTTTGAACTCATGAAAGTTATATATTTTCATTTGAAAATACTATCATTTCAAATCATTCCACAAGACGGTCAATTTTACTGAAAGTGTTCGTCAATGCTCGATTGTTGCTGCTAAAAATCGAACGATCAATTTGTCTATGTCGACAAGATCACAAATTGCGTGTTTTTCAAAAATATATTTGTTTGAGATCGATAAACGTACCCAGAGAATGTGTGATCTTCCTTCGAAAAGAGATATTCCAACAACATTATATGAAGACAATGCCTCGTGTGCTCAACTAAGAGGAGGATACATCAAA
>NC_064292.1:16844707-16863361 GCF_019186545.1 Solanum stenotomum | reverse complement strand
TCACATAAATTGGGACAGAGGGAGTATGTTTTACTATGAACTACCGAAATGGCAAAAGAAGGAAATAATTCTTGACCACAAAAATTTGTCAATGATTATGTATCTCTGTATGTCAAACATATCCTAAGAAGTTGTTGGATCGAAGTAGTACATTATACATCTGCCTGCTAGCAGCTGAGGGGGTTCGATTCCCCTTATACACAGTTGGGGAGAAAAGCTTTTTTGTTATCGGAAAATCCCTCTCCGCTTTATTAAACTCTTTTTCCCGGCACGGTGGAGGTTCCGTAGCATGTCATGAGCACGGGCTAAGGGGAGGTTGAGCAATGCAAGCGAACCGCCTTACCTTATTCGGCCCTTTCGCGACTCAAACAACCGATATGCTTTTCGGCTCAAATAGGCGGGGGCTTTCTACTTTCTTGCAATGCCGGTTGTTCGCCGTCTAACTTTGGTTGTTTGCCGTCTAACTTTGGTTGTTCGCCGTCTAACTTTGGTTGTTCTTTCCTTCGAGCTAAGATAGATCCTATCAAAAACTAGTTCTAGAAGCATCTTCCATTCATCTCGACAAAGACTGATATTTTTGTCATATATTAAACAAAAGGGAGGAGATACTAATGATAAAAGTAAATCAAGAAAGAGGTTTTGCTTGTAATGATTTTGACTATGACAATAATGATATAAATTTCTCCTTGAAAGAGATGTTCACCACACAAACAATGTTATGAAATTGTGAGCTTTGGTGAGCTAATGTGCTACTACCCAAAGAAATAAATTTGCTCATGATATTGAAATTTAGTAAGTCTCCAAAGAAACTTCTTAAGTTTCAAAGAAATAGTCAAAGAAAAAAATAATTATATTGAGACTATAAAATATGAAAAGATTTAAGTTCTTCATATAACTACAATCAAAGTGGGAAAATATTTATGTGAAAGATTACCCATTTTTCATATTGTTTGTGGCAACTAAGTATGGGCATGATGATGGTATCACATGCAAAATAAACTAGAAATTTATTGAAATAAATATCAATTGACATGACCAGTTGACGACCATTCCGGTTCAAATATGATACGAAAATAAATGAGAATTCACGTGGTTATATATATTGAAGAAATAATAAATTCTTCAAGAATTCTCTTTTGTTATTTGTTCTCATGATAAAATTATCATTGTTCCAGCTAAGGTTGAGATTATATCTCCCGAAATTTTGAAATGTATAAAAAGGTGAATATGGACCCGTTCACCGGCAATGTGGACCATTTACTATTATATAGATGCATCTATGTATGGTCACATGTGCTTCATGCATTATCAACTTGCAATTAGATTTTTGCAAAGGTTGTTTGCTCGAATTGATAAATCAAGAGCACATTTCAAATTATAAAACTATATTGATAATGTTGGTATATATCCCAAGTGGTTTAAGCATTATTTTTTAAGATGAAAGTAACATGCTATTGAAAACCATTAAAGTAAAAAAGTATCCTACTGGATTTATAATGTAATACCTACAATGGATCAAAATACTAGGTGTTCGTTCTTCTGCGGCAAGGTTTCAAATTAAACCCGTGTCCATGAGTCTAGCGTGCTGCACTCACCAGAGCCCTTGGAAATATAATGCAAGAGAAGTGGCGACTCTTACTGATATAATGCAACCATATATCTTTGAAGTGAGCAAGGAGAACGTGAACTGTCATGACTTGATGATCAGGTTTGTCTCTCACTCGAACACTCACCTGCCCACTACTGGCTTCAGCATCTCCAACAATTAAAGCAGAATATAGTTATATATATTGTGCCACTTGAGCCTCTCGTACCTTTTTCTGGATTGTCCTGTCACTTGTCTCCCGGAGCTTAAGTGCATATGAGTGCGATTTGTCAGAAACAGGGCAGACCATAGCTTGAAGCCAGAAAGGCCATTTCCCTTTGAAATAGAATGCTCCAAAAGAATAGCAAACATACGCGCTCAACTGACCCAAGGATCGCTCTATGTATCATAACGTAACTGGTCTCTCTCTTACTTTCATCTTCTGCTTGAGGGAATTGGAAATCAAGCTAGAATTTCCTCTTCATTGCATCAGAAACACTTATTATCAATTTTTGGGCCATAAAATGCTCCGTCTCCTTCATTGATCTCCCAGGAGTACTTCCCATGCTTGTACAATGCTTCAGCCTTTACCCAACTTTCTATGTCTCCAACATATTTTTCAGGCCTCGCTCGTTGATAACTTCAGGTCAAAAGTGAAACCAAATATCTTATACAACATAGCTCATGAACTCTAAGACACCCTTGACTTCATCCTTAATCCTGACACGTGTTAAGCCAGTAAGTGCACCACTGGCCTCATTCCTGTGCAGAACCCCAAAGTCAGCCAGACGAAGTGGTAACTCCCGCCAGAAATTATATGCCTCCAATCATAGCTAAATCATTGATTATGAGAACAAAACTCCCAAAAGAAATTTGGTATGACATGTGTTATTTAAAGTGTAGCAACACTTGTACGTATCAAGCCAACAAAGCTCCCCTATCACAATTGGTTCAGAGTCAGGAACCAAATAATTCTCATCTAAAAATTTAAATGTGCAGTATATTATTCCATTGCTCCACCATTACGCAATGCACGAAGATGAGTCCCCAAATAAGGTTGGGTAACTCTAACATTAGGGGGAGATAAGCAACTGGAAAATAAGTTATACATAATGAATTATATGATCCTCGTTGAAGGGATAATTTAAGTCAATTGTCAGACGCATTCACTAACCCTATGTTATAATCCAGTTATGAATACTCCAATGAAAAGTCCTTGAAGGGCATAATTTATGGCACACCTGAAGTGTGATAAATTAATCAATTTGAAAGATAAAACTTCTTGAAGAAGAAAATGAGCAAATGATCAAGCTGCATGGTCATAATAATGAGGCAAGTGCTTTAGAAAGAGCACCATGACATAACACTTTATAAAACATTGACAGAGGTTCAGATATCTGTAAATGATGAAAAACAAAGTGAGCTTGATAAGTTATGTCACATTAGAATCGATATCAATTAACCGTCGACAATATCTTGAATATAATGTAGCGCTCAAAATTATAAATGGTGATGAGGATCTTGAAATTAAATCTGTCGAGAGTTGACAGTTAAATGATTGGCCAAAAGAAAATACAATTCAAGTATTTTTCTATTCATTTGGAAAAGTGATGTTTTGGACTTATACCAAGATACAATGTCAGTGAGGTACAAATGAATTATTGTGCGATAAGAAAAATCGTAAAATATAAAGTACGGATTGTGCATTGAAAAATAAAGATTTATCGCAAAAGTCATGACATTATTGTATGGAGATTTATACTCCCAAGGTGGGTACAATGAGGTTTCTTTCCGTCTGACAATATATGAAAAACTTGAATACGCATGATGAATGATTATCATGTCTAGCTAGACAGTAAATATTATATGAAAATCCTTGAAGGATTTAAAAGGTTATAAAGTGATTCCATTGAATAGTACCCCAATGGTTGTAAGATTGCATATTATAAAGATCAATTTTGATCTCATAAAAATGATTAGAAAGTACCATGTCATAGTGCAATTGGTGCACTTATGTATCCTGCTATTATTATTCATGGTAAATAATTTTATTAGTATGCATGCAAAATATAACATCACTCTTATCGGTGGAGATATTAGAGTGAATCAAATATCGATATAAATTATTTATTCTGATCAATTGTGTCAAGATTTATTGATCGTGAAATTGCAGGAAATTATGAAGTTTGAACTCATGAAAGTTATATATTTTCATTTGGAAATACTGTCATTTCAAATCATTCCACAAGACAGTCAATTTTACTGAAAGTGTTCGTCAGTGCTCGATTGTTGCTGCTAAAAATCGAACGATCAATTTGTCTATGTCGACAAGATCACGAATTGAGTGTTTTTCAAAAATATATTTGTTTGAGATCAATAAACATACCCAGAGAATGTGCGATCTTCCTTTGAAAGATATATTCCAACAACATTATATGAAGACAATGCCTCGTGTGCTCAACTAAGATGAGGATACATCAAAAAAGACTGAGCAAAATATATCTCATCAAAGTTCTTCTTCTTATTCATGATCTTCAAAAGAAAGGTGTAGCCGATGTTTTACACTTCGTATTCACCAAGGCATTATCAACTTTAACCTTTGAGAAGTTGAGATATAAGATTGGAATGCGTCATCTTCGAGTTGTTAAGTGATGTTTTAATCAGTGGAAATATAATACGCGTTGTACTCTTTTTTCCTTAGCTGAGGTTTTGTCCCACTAGATTTTTCTGGTAAGGTTTTTAATGAGGCAACTACTAATGCTTATTACAACTTACAAGATATGTGTCCTCTCTTTCCTTCACTAAGATTTTTCCTAGTAAGGTTTTAATGAGGCACATTATCTATTGATGAACTTCAATGAGTAGGAAATACATCATATTGTGGATGTCCATTACACAACGTTTTGGATAAGCTTAAAAGACCAAGAAGGCAACTTACAAGCAACTCGCAAGCATGCACCTATAAGCAGCTTACAAGCTGCTCCGCAAGTAGATTTGTATAAGCAACTTACAAGTAACTCCACAACCAAGTTCATGTAAGCAGCTTACACAAGCAGGTTCCTATAAGCAACTTACATGTAGCTAGGTCCATACAATCAACTTTCAAGTAGCCTCCTTCAAGCAGCTTATAAGGCAACAAACAATGCATATTAAGAATAACTACATATATATACTTATTTTTTTTATAACTTCTTTTACATGAACATCCAAGAGAGAGTGTTGTAAAATATAAGATGAATGTCCATGTGGCTCTTTAATGAACCCACCCCTATTTCCAAGTTAAATATCCAAACTTGGTGCCCAAGTAGTATCACATACGGTAGCTTTCTCTCTTGCCCAAGTAAGCAATTTCCTAGGCCTATAAAATGGTCATATTATAGTGAAAATAATAACAAGGTTCTCCCTCTCCCAATTCCTTATATCAGTGAGCAACATACAATTCTCTCTTCTCCTTCTTTCTTCTTATTTAGTTTAATTAATTACTTTTATTTATTTTATAACCCTATCCATAATATCTACTATCTCTTCAGTTTTCTATCTTTATTATTTTTGAACTTATCTAACAATGAGGGAGTGGAAGGGATACAATTTAATTTAATTCAAGAAAAAAATATTTGTAATGATTTAAAGAAGAAATGAATAAAAAGCTTGTGAGGGGCATTGGTATTTCCTAAATGAAACGACTTTACTGTGAAGTTCCACCCTTATTTTTCTTAAAAGCTTTTTGTATCATTTTTCTAACCGTTATTAATATTAAAGTAATTATACAATTATGTGTATTAAATTGTAACTGTCTAATTTGTTTGTTTATTTTTTTTTGTCGTTTCCAGTTCTCCGCTTAATTACATTATTTCCAATCTAACTATATATAGTGATCTTATGTTCTATTCCAACTAAATTGTGGTATTTTCTAATTAATTCATTCTGTATATAAATATCAAATGCTTCAGCAAATGTTGCAAAAATATGGTTAAAAATATGATCAAGAAGGTCTTGTACTTTGATGGATTTTAACAAAAGATCAGTGGTCATTGAGTAAAGAATATCAGTTGCATTTGATTTGGATCTTTGAAGGTAATTGCTCGAATATTTTCCTAAACCAGCCTAGAAATGGATCGGTGGAAATCACAACATGGAAAATTGCCAATTATTTTTTACTACTTTTTATTTTTTTTTGTATAAATTTTAGGAATCCCATAGTTTTAAGATGAAATTATATTCTATACCTATTTATTTTGTAATTACATTAATTCCTGAAAAAGTTACACAATTCGGATACACAATTGGGAGTTCGGATACATTAATAGTTATACGTTATATATTTTGCTGTTACACGTTAAATGGAAAACAAAACGGAAAATCAAAATAAAATCCCCTAATTCACGCTAGTCAGTTTCATCCTTACTGTCAATCAGAGAAACGTGATTCCTAAAATAATAAATCAAATCAAAATTCAAAAATTCAAATCTTGTTCGTCTTGGTCCCTATTTCAACGAAGAAACTTTCGAGTGAGATTCAAATGTTTTGTTGTAAATTTGATCAGATACATAATGAATATCTCAATTTTGTTGAGGCATTCAGGAGTATGGAAGAGTGAGGTTAGATATGAAAGATACAAGAGTGATGGGATAGTGATTGGTGAAAATATTTCCTTCATGAATCTAGTTACAACCATTGCAGCTGGGTTGAATATTGATGAATCTAGAAACAAATTGATATCCGATACATTGTAGAAGGAAACTCCTCTCCACTGATTATAAGGAATGATATGGGGGTAAAGTTGTATGTAGAGGTGAAGAAACGCGAGGTTGGATTTGGTATGTATCCCCTCTGTGTTGATATAATTGATAAGGATGTTGGCGAGATAGAAAGTTTTGATTTATCGATTGATGCAATTGTTTGTGTTGAAGGTGCTGAAAAGGACACACACGCTCTCAACTTGGTCGAATAAAAAAGTGTAAATTTCATATATATATTATAGTACTATTTTCAGGCTATAACAGTAGATTTAGACTTTCAAGCTATAGCATTAAAAATTTCAGGTTATAACAAATTCACAAATAAAAGAAATGTTTTTATTAATTTGAAAAAAGTTATAAAAAAAAATATTTTTTTTATAAAAAAAAATGGAATTATAGATAATAAAGTAAAAAACTGATAGTGTGGCCTGTAATTTAATTTGAATTTATTGTAGATAATTAATGATTAGCATGAAATAAGGGATTCAAACGAATTAACAATATTTTTTATCCTTAATTCACTCAAAATCAGTTAAGATAAATTAAAAAATCAGATCATATCATTCTTTTGTAGATAATTAATAAATAGCACGAATTAAGGGATTTAAACTAATTAAGATTATTTAGTATCTTTAATTCACTCAAATCAGTTAAAATCAAATAAAAATTCAGATTTTATCTTCTTCTTTTTTCAACGTTTCTCTCTCTTCAATTTGCAACAAAAAAAATTCAATGTTTCTCTCTTCAATTTTTAACAAAAAAAAATCTCACATTCGAGTAATTGAAATTTTTTTCATCTTTGAAAATTCTTGATTTTGTTGTGATGGACAACTATGTATCAGTTTTAATCAAACATAGTGAAAGATGAGATCCTTTGGGTTAGTATTTATTATTGTTTAACGTTTGTTTTAGAATGATAGTGAAATGAAACAAAAATGATCAAACTGTCGATTAATTAAAGGTGGAGTCATATTTTGTTAACTGTTGATATCATATTATGTTTACTGTTGTGAAATGTAAAAAATTTAGTGTTTTTTTTGTTTATTTGTTTATTTTGTATACGGTTATTGTTTTGTGAAATTATAAATTTAATGTGATTTTATGAATAAATTTGATAGAATAAATTAAATGAAATTTGTATGAAAGTGTGCTAATTATTCTGTAAAAATAATTTAATTATAATGTTGACGAATTTATGAAAAATTATTTTATTTGATAATGAATTTGATAGTATAAGTCGAATGAATTATGTATGAAAAGTGTGTTAAGAAATATGTAAAAAAAAAATTGGAATTCTTGACGAAGTGTATTACAAGTGTTTTAAATTGGTATTAAATGTGAAATTGTTGAGTTTATATTAGTTTTGTTATTTCTGTATAAAGTTGGGTGACAATAATTAATTATTTGGGATGAGAAATGTATATAGTTTGAATGAATAATCGTTTTGTATGAAATGTGTATTAACTGAGTATGAAAATGTATAAATTTGGTATGAATGATGATTGTTGTATGAAATGTGTATTAAGTGAATATTAAATGTGAAATATTATGTTTTGTATGAAATTTGTTTTGTAATGTACTGTCTGAATGATATTTGTATGAAAAAATAATGACGAGTGTATATAATTTTGTTGTTATTATAATGATTTTTATGGATGAAATTTGTATTGTCTTTGAAATGAAAAGTTAATATTATTTAATATATTTCTAATTGATTTGTATAATGTTAGACTAATTTTTTTTTTTAATGAAACAGAGAATTATGTTGATTTTCAAATGAAATGAATTATATATGAAAGAGGGTTGCTGATGTGAAATTCAAAAGGTCCAAAGTTACTTGCAGTAGATGTTGTCAAGTTGACCACAACATGAAGCATGTTCAAATTATCCTGTGCAAAACTAATGATTGTTTATTTATTTAGACTATACATAATTTTTATTTTATTTTGTCGTTTAGATTAATGTTTTGTTTTGATATGAAACATAATTGATTTGAAGTGCATTATAAACTTAGTGTTTAATATACCGTTCATTCTTTATACATTGTTCATTCATTAATCATACAGATTGCACACTGTTAAAAATAAAATTTATTCCAGCTTAATACATAAGATAATGTAAATATTAGTGATAATTATAAAAGGTAATTATGGTATCCTGAGTATTTAATTTAATGTAAGTTTACATGAATATTAATTTGATTTTCAACTGATGTCCTACTATAAATTTAAAACAAATTGCAGTTAGTGTTTCATTCCCATCAGTTAGTGTCAACACACATTAATCAAAATTTCATACACATTTTATCCAAACAACATGTATAAAAATTGATAAATTCATATAATCATACAATTTATACCATTTGTATATCAATATTATATCACAATTCATACAATATCCACCAATAAAATATTAAACTCGTAGACATACACGTATTAATCAGATTTCATACATGTTTCATCCAAAAACATGTTTAGAATATAAAGTAAGCATAATGTGATTTTTTTTAGAAAAAATCAGTAGTTTGACAAATCATACCATTTTCATACCAATTTAATAATTTATACCATAAACACAGTTAATAGACAATCACACCAATGTTAAAACACAATTCATACTATTTGTATACCATTATTATATCACAATTCATAAAATTTTCAAAATCAAAACATTTAAGCGTAGTCATACACATATTAATCAGATTTCATACAGATTTCATCCAATAAATGTACAGCTTGGAAACACACTAATATTTTCAAAATAGTATCTTGAAATTGTAATAGGCCATCAGTAATTCATATGTAAACGGTATCTGCCTGAAAGAAAACATATGATATTATATATCATCAAATACTTAAACATAAAAAAATTGTCCAAAAGTTAAAAAAAAATAACTTTTTGTTGTTCTTCTTGTTGATGGTTTTGAAAATGCTATAACTTCTACATTTTTTTTTTCTTTTTTTCTTTTTGATTTCAGCAGCAAAATCAAAATCGGAATCAGAAGGGGTTTCAACAATTTTCCCCTTCATCTTCTTCCCCTTTTGATTTGCAGGGGTGACCTTTTTCGATGAATCTTGCAATGAGATATGCCCTACAATAAACCAATAAACAAAGCAAACTAGGCGGTTCGACCAAAATGAATTCTTGTTTTGACTAAATAGTTATGGATGACTTGACAATTCCATTTTTTCTCTCTTTGTCGCTCCTTCAACTTAGATGAACCATCCGTCGCCGGATTTTGAATATTTGCCGAATTTTCAACAATTTCACCCAATCCGGGACTCTTTTGAGGCGTTTCAATGGGTTTCTTAGACATAATTTTGTTGGAAAAAAAAATTGGACGAAAGATTGAATGTTGGTGTAGTTGGCTGGTGAGAAAAATGGGAGAGAAGAAGGTGAAAGTGGGGTAATAGCGTGTATAGTTGGATATGTGTGGGGGAAGGGTGGTGGGATTGACTAATGAGAGGTTATGAGTATAACATTAAATAAGGAAGTGTAATTAATGTAAAATCCCTATAATTGTGTAAAAGATAATTATGGGGTATTCTTTATTTAAATAATTTAATAATAATATAAAATTACAAAAAAAATACTTATTTAATAAAGTAAAATTTAATTAATTTATAAATAATTAGTGATATGTTATAACCTGTAATTAAACTGTTATAAGCAAGAATTTTTTAAAAGTAGATTTAAAACTTGTAATATTGACTCTTAAATGTGTATATGAGGTGATTTTTCCAATAAAAAATGGTGATTTGTGTAATATACTAAAAATGGAGGTAATGAATTACATATCTGATACACGTAGTACGGACGTGAAGGTGAATCAATTGTACAAAGATAAAGCCACTCTAGTAGCTATAATGGCAAAATACTAAATAAAACATGACTTCAATTTCGAGTTAAAAGATCTGATAACAAAAGGTATACAATTCATTTTTCAGTCATGAATTTGTATTTTGGTCAATGCATCATGATACATTACTGGCTATAAGGGTGATACATTAAACGTTCGACGTATATGTTTTGAGGTATCAGATTTGTGAGTTACAATATTGTTAGTATAAAGTATTAGATATATGCGACACTTCTTTTTTTTGGATGTTTGAATTTATATATGCATATAATAATCATGATACACGATTGCATTCAACTTGATACAATTATGATTTGATGTTTATTACTGTTTAATGTGTTTTTGTATCTATGGCTCAGTGTAATATTACTATAACGTAATAGATATATTTGATATTCTTTTTTTATATATATGTTAATGTATCAATTTATAATTTTTTGTCATTAATGTATCATTATATTTTGGTGAATCAATCATGATATATTACTGGCTATAAGGGTGATACATTAAACGTTTGACGAATATATTTTGAGGTATCAAATCTGTGAGTTACAGTAATGTTAGTATAAAGTAATAAATACATGTGATCCTCCTCTTTTGGATGTTTGAATTTATATATGCGTATAATAATCATGATACATTATTGCATTCAACTTGATACAATTATGATTTGATGAATATTCCCTGTTTAATGTGTTTTTGTAGCTTTGTGTTAGTGTAATATTACTATAAAGTATTAAATATATTTTCCCTTCTTTTTTATTATATGCTAATGTATCAATATATGAATTTTTTGACTAATGTATCATTGTGTAAAGAATATATTATTTTAATGTATCCATTATACATTTTACTAATGCATCTGAAAAAAAGTGCAGCTATATATTATTGTGTTTGTCGGATGACTGTTCTTGGAGATTGAGTGCATCTGTTAGGAAGAAATTAGATATATTTAAAGTGAGATACTTCAATAGTGAGCATACATGTTCGTTAAGGGATAAATATTAACAAAGGTTCAAGCTACAGTTGGATTTATTAGTGGTGTGACAGCACCTAAACTGGTCAATCATAAATAAACATTTTAATAGGGAAAAATCACTGTCAATAACTAAATAAGACTCTACATTTATATAAATATTTTTTTCTTATTTACCAACTATGGCAAGATATTTATATTTTATAGAATATTTGGTAAGAAGTCAATGTGTGCAATCCATCCCCTTTGTGTGCAACCCCTTTCCCCTTTTCCTCACGCTTTTGGTTCTGAATTTTGGAACCGACAAAAAATCTTGAAGAAACTCAAAGTTGGCTCAAGCTTTTACCTCAACTAGTGATCTTTTTCCTCAATTTTTAGAAGCTCAAGTTTGAAAATTGATTTGTCATAATCGAGTGGTAATATCTCAAAAAAGGTAGAACATCAAGGAAAGTTCAAATCTAGAATTTGAAACTATTGGATAAAATTTGCAGTCCTAATTTGTTGAAGTTCGAAGTTATAGTTGAATCATATCAAATTTGTATTGTAATTGTTTGTTAAGTTGTACGAAAAAAGTATTTTAAGTTTGTATGTTATTTAAATTGTATTAAATTTATATAAATATTATATGAAAGTAGTATACAATTTTATTGTAGTTGTACTAAATTTTCAGAAATCAACATGAACTTTATACAAAATTTATACAATTATATATATATATATATATATATATAATGTGGGTGAGATTGAATGTCCTGAGCGGATTCGAAGCATGAGTTTTTACAAGAAACTTAATTTAAACTTTATATAAAATTTATGAAACTATATACATATTTTATATCTATTTTAATATACAAAATTATAAGAAAAATCCAAGCCTTAAATGAGATTCGTAATATGATTTTTATATTTTTTGAGATTTTTTTTTTTTTGCTACGTTTGATAAATATGAGTCTTATTTTATATATAGAGAACTTTCCCTTCTAATAGTAGTACTTTCTCTTATATAAGAAGGCACAATTGAGTAGCTTCAACTACTAGGTCATGGTCTCAATTTTGTCATCTTATTTAAACAACTACTTGGTGACTTAATGGCTTAGGCTTTTATGTCCTCTGTCCAATTCTCTATGCAGAATTTTTATTTTCTACCAAGTCTACACTACGAATCAATATTTCAGGAGTACTTTAGTACTTTTCAATTTCAATTCATTTATTCTACTTTTCTTTTTAATTTGTTATATCCTTAAAAATTACGTTAAAAGTATAATAGATCATAATAATTAATAATTTAATATGTTTAATTATATATTTAATAATTAACTAAAAAGTACTATACATTTTAATAATTAGCAATTTAAAATATTCAAAAAAATATTTATAAATTTTAATTGACTCTTGAATTCTGTTAATGCCGCATAACTTGAGATAATTGGAGTTACATATATTATTTGAAAATTTCGTAAAAATATTAGAAATCACAATAATTGATAGTTTTTAAATCATATCAAAGATTTGATTGATTGTTCCATCCATGTCGCATAAATTAACACACAAAAATAACATATATTGAGCTCATGCTACGCATGAGGTCCTATATCTAGTCTTAAAAATAAATAAAGAAGAAGAGATGAGAAAGAGTTGAAAAATGTCTCGTACAAAACCTATTTTAAGTACTCTCTCCGTTTTGTTCATCCATGTTTAATTTGACACAATCCTTAAGAAGTACTAAATAGAACATTGGTTTAATTATATCACTTATAATTATTACATGTCATCTAATGCTGAGGAATTAATTGAAAATTATTACTCCCTCTGTCTCAATTTGTGTGATGTAATGTAACTGAGCATAAAATATAAGACATATAGAAAGACTTAACAATGTTCCAAAAAGACCCTTAAAAGAGAACCTTTGTGAACTGTTCGCCCAATACGTGAGACTAAATATGAATAAATGTTGATAGTGTCATTAAATATTTAACACATAAAAACATATCATGTTTCTTGAAACCAACTAAAAAGAAATATGTGTCATATAAATTAAGACAAAGAAAGTAATACTTAATAATAAGGATTAAATAGGTACAATATGATAAATTATTTCTTGATTTTTCTAACCAAACAAGTAAATGTAGTAAATTATTTTTAACTAGGTAAATTACTCGTGCTTCGCACGGGATTGAACTATTTTATTAAGCTTAGATATGATCGTTCGGTAATATTTGTATTTTCGATACATACACTACATTGTCAAGAACATTTATCTTAAGGCAAAGTATTCCTCCGAAATCTTAAATTGCTATATTTTTTAATTTATTTTTGTTATAAAAAAATTATGAGTCATAGAGAGATTTTAAGTATAAGATAGAAGGCAAAGAAAATATCCATGGAAATAGTTTCTCAGAAATAATGAAATTTTCTAAATTATAAGAAGTTATAAAGAACATCAGACGTTAAAGAAGAGATCAAAAAGCCTCGAACAACAACACTCCCAAGTTAAGTGGAACATTGCGTCCATACAAGAACATAATTAACTTAATTCAAATAGAGGACCTTCGGCTCTTTTCTTATGAACCTCCGTCAATCTCTTTTTTATTATAGTATGTCGTATCATGTATATGTTAAAAATGACCCTAAAATTTTTAGTATCATAAATGTTTTTCCTCATTGTCTCGGAATAGTCATTACTTTTGCTTAGGTTTCATGTCACCGGGCCCCAACTTATTTGGAATTGAACCATAGTTATCGTTATGGTTATAGTATGCAGTTACAAAGAATTAATGCAATTATCAACCAAGCAGTAGGTGGCATCTGAATGGAACTGTTAATAACTGAATATTCTAAACCAAAATTTTGACACATAACATATTAAAATCTCACAACATAATTTTGTGAGCACTTGAACTCACAAATATCCAGAAATATTAATAAAGACGACCTTACTTTTCTAACAATCAAGAAGAAAAAGGCATGTTGCTTAACATATTTTAAAAAAAGATAGTCGACTGGGTTGTATCCAAGTTTACAGTTCAAAAATTTAATTAAAAGAGTTAAAAAAAAAAGTCATCAAAATAGCAAATATAAATTGCAAATAGATACATGAATCACTATGACTTACAGTAAAAGATTAAGCTTCATGAAATAGGAGGAAGAGGACTTTGAGGAATGAAACACACTTCATAAGAAGCTTAATTAATGTATTTGAATTCAACTTCCCAATAGTGAAAAAACCCTACAAATAACAGTGGAAGAAATAAAAAATTTGTTTACTAAAGAACCAAATGTAATGAATTCAACCATTTCAGCAACGTTATGAGTTGTGGATTGAGAGGTGCAAGTGTAGTAATGTGGCATTACAATTAAAATCAATTTTGTTTGTTCATATGAAGAAACCTATAGAAAGGGACAAAAGAGAAGTTCAGATTTCAATCATCCTTGCTGAAATTTTTAACAAAGTTAAAAAAATGTCACCAAAATAGCAAAAAGAAATTGTTATAGTTACATGAATCACTATGACTTATAGTAAAGTTTAAGCTTCATGAAATAGGAGGAAGAAAACTTTGAGGAATGAAACAAACTTCATAAGAAACTTAATTAATGTATTTGAATTCGACTACCTTATAGCCCAAAAAAAACCCACAAATAATAGTGGAAGAAATCCCTCTATTTATGGATAGCAAAGGATAGTGTGAATAAATGTTTATCGCGCCTTATCGAAAAAATCACAACTCTTAGAAAAAGTCACAATTCTTTGGAAAAGTTAAAACCCTTCGAAAAGGTCACAACCTTTCATAAAAGTCGCATTTTTTCATAAATGTCACAACTCTTCATAAAAGTCACAATTTTTCATAAATGTTGCAACTTTTCATGAAAAGGGAAGGCTAGTTTTGAAAATAAATAAATTAAAAGGGAATTCTAGTTTGTGGTGGCGCCACGTAGGTGGGCCTAGGGTTCTCTTTTATATATATACTAGTAAAATTACCCGCGCTTCGTGCGGAAATTTAGTATCATGGAATTTATAAAATAATAATTAAAATCTACCAGTCATTAATAATATAAAGGAAAATGAAGATTATTATATCTTATCATTTATCCTTAATAACATCAACATAACTTAATGACGGTAAGAATACATACCATGATCTATAACATAAGCAATGGTGTCAGTGAGCCACTCAACAGGAGCAAAGTACACAAATATTTAATCGTGAAGAAGAAGAAGAAGAGGTTCGGAATTTTCGTTGTTTTAAAATGAGAGGAAATCCCTCTATTTATAGATAATAAAGGGTAGTGTGAACAAATATTTATTGTGCCTTATCGAAAATGTTATAACTATTTAGAAAAGTTGCAACCCTTCGGAAAGAGCACAACCTATCATAAAAGTCAAAACTTTTCATAAAAGTCGCAACTCTTCATTAAAGTCGCAACTTTTCATAAAAGTCACAACTTTTCATAAAAGCCGTAACTCTTAATTAAAGTTGCAACTTTTCATAAAAGTCACAACTTTTCATAAATTTCACAACTTTTCATGAAAGGGGAATGGTAGTTTTGTAAATAAATAAATTAAAAGGGAATTCTAGTTTGTGGTGGCGCCACGTAGGCGGGCCTAAGGTTCTCTTATTTATATATATATGATATGATAGGTGAAATGGTCAGATGAATCCTTGTTCTTCTATAAGTTTATATTTTAAAACCATATACTTAACAATTTGCCAACTGAACTCTTAAACCCATTAAAACACAATTGTTAAACCTTTTTCTCATCAGATCAGTGGATGTGTAATCCAACCGATTACACAAGTAGTTCCATGCCATTTTTCAATGACATGTCAGAGATTAAATATTAAAAAAATCAAATGTCACATTTGCAAATTCTAATTTTTTAAAAATAGTCATGTTCTTCGATCCTCATATTTGCTCACAATTGAGCATCAAATTCATTTCAAATAGATGAAATTCTTCTTTATTTGACTTAAAATTTCAAATACAAGTTCACCAACACAAATTCATCGAGCCTCAAATCACAAATTCATAAGACTCATTTATTATTCTTCAAGCTTTCTCAAACTTATCAATAGAGTTTTAAAATTTTTCAATATCCACCATCACCATTTACATTCATCCAGACTCACACCTTCTCTTTGAATCCAACTAACACAAACAATGATCACAATATTTTTAGGGATAAGAGTCTGAAGTCTGAAAAATACCCAACTTTGGTCAGATTTGCTGTTGCGATACTAAATTTTCATGAGGACCTATTACCTCCCTAGACTATTTAATACTGTATTTTAAACATATATATTTGCCCACGTGGACATAAAAAATAATGCAAAATTATAAATAGTAATGTGTCCACGTGGGAACATATATACCTTTAAAATACACTATTAAATAGTTAAGGGGGTAAAAAATACGGTATTAAATAGTCTAGGGAGGTAATAGGTCCTTATGAAAGTTTAGTATCGCAACAACAAATCCGATCAAAGTTGAAATATTTTTCAAACCCTTATCCCATATTTTTAAAATATAGAACAGTAAAAAAAAATATTAAAAAAGGTAGAAAGAAGAGATTAGAGGTAGAGTTTTGATCTGTTGCGAAAGAGGAGAGTGTATTGAAGAAACAGACAGTGTAGTAGGTGATTTAAAAAAAAAAGAAAAAAAAAAGTGGTAGGTGAATTTGTTGAAGAAGAAGAGAAGAGAGTTGAGGGTATAGGGGTGGGGAAAGTTCTTGAGAAGAAGAAAAGTTGGGGGTGAGGTAGAGTGGGTGTGGGCGGGGGGGTGAGGGGGGAGATGATTAAAGAAGACATAATTTTTTTTCCAGAATTGATTTTTTTTAAAAAGGAGAAAAAAGACATAAAGTCACCACTGAAGTTTTCTCGAATTTTCAAAAAAACCCTCTTAACTTTGCGGGTGTCCTATTACCCCACGAAACTATTTCCAACAACTATAAATACACCATTTTTACAGCTTTTATAATCTCATAGCTTGTGCGTGTGTTTTCTTACTCGTTTAATAATGAATTGGATAAACTCCTAACTCACTCACATTTTGATCCTCAAAATCTTCTAGGTCAAGTCCAAATGAGTACAAACTCAAAAACTTCAATGTAAATGGTTACATTAACTAATTTGGGTTTAATAGATATAAATTGTTCGTGAAAATAGTCTTTGACGAGTTGTTGCATTGTTGAGGAAATAATTCAAAGTCATTGAGATTATTTTGGAATTTCAATTGATGGTTTCTTTTAGCGTCGTACTGTAGTAACTCTATTTTTTGTTTTTGTTGCAAAAGACGGAGATGGAATGAGCTAAAATGGAGTTTTTGCAAAGGTGGAAAATGAAAGATTTTGGATATGAGATTTTTGTGGAATCCTTCGTTTTCACTGTTTACATAACAATGAAGATTTTCACTTAGGTATCATATAAAATCTTCTTAAATTCTTAAGTAAATATGAAATTGGTCTTCAACAATCACCATGAAAGACATTGACCAAGAAATCCTCTGTTTCTTGAACTTTTTTAGAAAATGGAGGCTTATAATCTTGCTACGTGGCATTTTAGATTGGTTTGGGGGTGATTTTTTTCATTCACGCGCCCCCAATACGTGAGATTACACCTGCTCTGAGAATGGGTTAAAATTGTGTATTTATAATTGTTAGAAATGATTTCGTGGAGTAATAGGACACCCGCAAAGTTACGGTGTCTTTTCAAAAATTCGGGACAACTTCAGTGGTGACTTTATGTCTTTTCTCTTAAAAAATTTAATGTTTTTAAATATAAAATATTGTATTTATGCACTTAAAAAGCGAGTACAATCATACATTTTTCCAAGTTAATAATAGCATTCATGCCACATAGATTCAATAAATGGTCAGAGGGGTTTTAAATATGTGTTCTATTGAGTTTAAGAGTTCAGATTAAATAGTGATGACTAATAAGTATGGAAATCCATAATACAAACTCATACAAATACAAATGTCCATTAGACTATTTCGCTATTTTAATATAATAAACAAGTAAAAATAGGCAGTAAAAGTAACACTCTGATTTCGGTATTAGGAATATAACTTTGAATACTTTTTAGTGCTAAATATGCATACCTGCTTAAATAATCAATTCAAATAGGTAAAAAATAAAAGATTCCTGTAGTACATGGGCTGTTTTGAAGTATTGATTTCTGTCGAAGGAATTTGAAATCATAAAAGTAGATTGAAAAGAATCCACCACATATAATATATATATATATCTGAGATATGTCCAAGCTTGTCTCCTGAACTAATTTCATAATTTTCTTCTTGATTCCCACTTATAGACATTGGCCAGAAACTACTTTAGACTAATTTATTCTCCTTCCAAATCCAGTTCAAATAAATAATAAATCGTCGTACACTAACAATAGAGCATCCAGTACATCCATGCATTAACAACCCCCTTCCCGGGGTTATTCCTGTTCCTCGGGAACTCAGCTAGCAGAAACGGTTACGGTTAAAAAGGAGACA